>NC_054468.1:93198218-93200718 GCF_017639515.1 Carcharodon carcharias
GGTAAGGCCATTGAAACAACAACTGATGTCGATTTTTCCTTGTCCGTGCGATTTTGTGCTCGTCACACAGGCCAAATGGGCAGGCAGCGAGCCGACATTTTCAAAAACCTCATCCAAGGGCAGGATAAAAAGTGTCAGCAGCATTGCCCGTGCGAGTAGTGAGGAGGTTTGGAGATAGTTTGCTGCTGGTTGCTTATTGGTACTTGGCAGCTTCATCTCTGTTCGGAGTTTCATTCTTAGCATTTCCAGGCTGCATGTGAGGCCTCATTGCTGTCTGCCAGGCCCCTGGAGGATTCAGACCGTGTGGACCCTTCCAGGTACCTGACAGCCTTCCCGTACCCTGGTAATGGGGATTGTGGTCTCCACTGGAAGCACCTCCTCTGAGGAAGAAGAGAGGGGCTGAAGGGAAAGGAGGCCACGTGTCCCAGTACAGCTTCTAAGGGAGGGATCTGTGGGAGGAGAGGCGCAGGCACAAGGGGCACAGGGCCAGCAGGAAGGGGCCGCAGAAGTCGCCACTATCCTGCTGTCAGGGTTCACAGGCGGCGATGCAGCTACCTCAATATGTCTGAGGTGCAATGTTGAAGGAGGCTCCGTCTCTCAAGGGAGACTGTGACCTCCATCTGTCAGAGGATCGGCCCTGAGATCATCTCCGACTGTGTGGGTGGACACCCCATGCCAGTGGCTTTGAAGGTCACAGTGGCCTTAAACGTCTATCCCTCTGGCTCCTTCCAGGGGCACTGGGTGATCTGTGTGGAGTTTCCCAATCAGCTGTCCATAGTTGTGTCAAGCTGGTGATAGAAGCTCTGTTCAGGCGGGTAGTGACATTTATTCTTAACCGTATGGATGAGGTCGGCCAGACTGAGCAAGCCAGAGGCTTCGTGGCCATTGCTGGCTTCCCCCGTGTCCAGGGTGCTATAGACTGTACACACGTGGCCATCAAGGCACCAGCAGGTGAGCCCAGTGCCTTCGTCAACAGGAAGGGCTTCCACTCCATGAACGTGCAGATAGTGTGTGATCACAGAATGCTGATTCTACAAGTCTGTGCAAGGTACCCAGGCAGCTCCCATGACACCTACATCCTCAGACACTCCCAGGTGCCGGGGCTCTTCAGGGTTCCAGCCCAGCTGGATGGATGGCTGGTGGGTGATAAGGGCTATCCCCTCAGAAGGTGGCCCATGATGCCCCTCTGCCACCCAAGAACAGAGGCGGAGCAGCGGTACAATAGGAGCCACACCTCCAGTGATAGAGAGAGCCATAGGTCTTCTCAAGTCACGTTCCCGATGCCTGGACCGTTCAGGGGGCGCACTGCAATACCCCCAGAGCAGGTGTCACTGATAGTGGCTGCATGCTGCGCTCTCCACAGTCCGGCATTGGCAAGGGGGTAGACACTGGAGGAAGAGGACCTTGACACAGTTCCACAGGCCCCAGAGGATGAATCCAGTGGTGAGTCAGAAGAGGAGCACAGTGAGGAGAACACATGGAGGCAGACCTCTGTGTCCTTCAGTGAGACAGGAACACCAGGGACGCTCCTTCAGCCAGGCTGCCAAATAAGCGCTGCTGCCTCCAGCCCGGAATGTCTGCAATGACCCTTTCCTTTCACCCCAAAGTCCACTCAGTTCCTGTGCAATAAGGTTTTGAGCCACCCACGTCTAGCATTACATGCTGGACCACATTAAATAAAAAAGTATGCTCATACCATTACAGCAAAAAAAATGTATCTCATATTGACAATCAAAACAAGTTAACAGAACCTTTCAGGTCTTCCACCCCAGATCAGTAAACACAATAGAACATTGCACAACAGAAGACCATCTGTGATTAGTCCCTCTTGTGCTCATGGTGCCTTAAACTTACATTTAAGAGTGTTAAGTCTTCGTGCTCCTCCCTCATTGGTACCGGCATTGGAGACAGCCTGCTGACTCTGCTGTCTTGTTGGCCTCGATGACCTTGGCGATCGTCCTCAGGCCCATGGAGCCTGTGCTGGCCCCGCCTGGGGGGGAGCGGTCAGTGCCATGGCTGGCATCTACCCAGTCGCCTCATCAGACGCGACGGTCACTGGCAGAGGGGCAGAGGAGCTGCTGCCCTCATCTGGAGCGCCCTGAGAGGAGCCCACAGAGACAGCAGGCAGCTCAGGCGCTAACATGAGGTCGCTGCGGACCTTCCTGCTCGCCATTGATGGACAGTCACTTAGCTGGGATACTGGGTGTCTCATCCATCTCCCACACTGACACTGACCTCCTGGGGTAATTGCCTGTGTGGGGGGCTTGCAGGTCCTGACTCTGTCCCTGGAGCTGCCTCTCCATGAGAGTCGCTACTCTCTTAATGGAGGAATGAATGTGCTTGGCCATGAGTGTCAATGCAGTGCTGATGCTTTGCACAGACTCCTCCACAACAGAGTCCATATCACAGATGCCCTCCTGGATCTTGCCAGATCCTCCCACACATCTCGTTGGACATCTAGCATCTGCTGCCTAATGGATGATTCCAGAGGCCCATCTTC
>NC_054468.1:93902972-94103923 GCF_017639515.1 Carcharodon carcharias
GTCGGGGAGGGGAGGGGGCGTACAGTCGGGGAGGGGAGGGGGGGTCAGTCGGGGAGGCGGAGGGGGGTCAGTCGGGGAGCGGAGGCAGGGGGCAGTAGGGGAGAGGAGAGGGGTCAGTCGCGGGGAGAGGGGGGGGTCAGTCGGGGAGAGGAGGGGGGTCAGTCGGGGAGAGGAGGGGGGTCAGTCGGGGAGCGGAGGGGGGTCAGTCGGGGAGCGGAGGGGGGTCAGTCGGGGTGCGGAGGGGGGGTCAGTCGGGGAGCGGGGGGGGGTCAGTCGGGGAGCGGAAGGGGGGTCAGTCGGGGAGCGGAGGGGGGTCAGTCGGGGAGCGGAGGGGGGTCAGTCGGGGAGCGGAGGGGGGTCAGTCGGGAGGGGAGAGGAGGCGGGTCAGTCGGGGAGGGGAGGGGAGGGGGGTCAGTCGGGGAGGGGAGAGGAGGGGGGGTCAGTCGGGGAGGGGAGAGGAGGGGGGTCAGTCGGGGAGGGGAGAGGAGGGGGGTCAGTCGGGGAGGGGAGGGGAGGGGGGTCAGTCGGGGAGGGGAGGGGAGGGGGGTCAGTCGGGGCTGGGGAGGGGAGGGGGGTCAGTCGGGGAGGGGGGGTCAGTCGGGGGAGGGGGGGTCAGTCGGGGAGGGGGGGTCAGTCGGGGAGGGGAGGTGGGTCTGTAGGGGAGGGGAGAGGAGGGGGGTCAGTCGGGAGGGGAGAGGAGGGGGGTCAGTCGGGGAGGGGAGAGGAGGGGGGTCAGGTCGGGGAGGGGAGAGGAGGGGGTCAGTCGGGGGAGCGGAGGGGAGGGGGGGTCGGGAGGGCAGGGGCGTCAGTCGGGGAGGGGAGAGGAGGCGGGTCAGTCGGGGAGGGGAGAGGAGGCGGGGTCAGTCGGGGAGGGGAGAGGAGGCGGGTCAGTCGGGGAGGGGAGAGGAGGCGGGTCAGTCGGGGAGGGGAGAGGAGGCGGGTCAGTCGGGGAGGGGAGAGGAGGCGGGTCAGTCGGGAGGGGAGGGGAGGCGGGTCAGTCGGGGAGGGGAGGGGAGGCGGGTCAGTCGGGGAGGGGAGGGGAGGCGGGTCAGTCGGGGAGGGGAGGGGAGGCGGGTCAGTCGGGGAGGGGAGGGGAGGGGTGTCAGTCGGGGAGGGGAGAGGACGGGGTTCAGTCGGGGAGGGGAGGGGAAGGGAAGGGGTTCAGTCGGGGTGGGGAGGGCATAGGGGCCAGTCGGGGAAGGGGGCCAGACAGGGAGGGGAGGGGAAGGGGGTCATCCGGGGAGGGGAGGGGGGTCGGCCGGGGAGGGGAAGGGGGTCATCCGGGGAGGGGAGGGGGGTCGGCCGGGGAGGGGAGGGGGGTCGGCCGGGGAGGGCAGGGGGCTCGGCCGGGGAGGGCAGGGGGCTCGGCCGGGGAGGGCAGGGGGCTCGGCCGGGGAGGGCAGGGGGCTCGGCCGGGGAGGGCAGGGGGCTCGGCCGGGGAGGGCAGGGGGCTCGGCCGGGCGAGGGCAGGGGGCTCGGCCGGGGAGGGCAGGGGGCTCGGCCGGGGAGGGCAGGGGGCTCGGCCGGGGAGGGCAGGGGGCTCGGCCGGGGAGGGCAGGGGGCTCGGCCGGGGAGGGCAGGGGGCTCGGGGCCGGGGAGGCAGGGGGCTCGGCCGGGTGAGGGCAGGGGGCTCGGCCGGGGAGGGCAGGGGGGCTCGGCCGGGGAGGGCAGGGGGGTCGCCGGGGAGGGCAGGGGGGTCAGCCGGGGAGGGCAGGGGGGTCAGCCGGGGAGGGCAGGGGGGTCAGCCGGGGAGGGCAGGGGGGTCAGCCGGGCGAGGCAGGGGGGTCAGCCGGGGAGGGCAGGGGGGTCAGCCGGGGAGGGCAGGGGGGTCAGCCGGGGAGGGCAGGGGGGTCAGCCGGGGAGGGCAGGGGGGTCAGCCGGGGAGGGCAGGGGGGTCAGCCGGGGAGGGCAGGGGGGTCAGCCGGGGAGGGCAGGGGGGTCAGCCGGGGAGGGCAGGGGGGTCAGCCGGGGAGGGCAGGGGGGTCAGCGGGGAGGGCAGGGGGGTCAGCCGGGGAGGGCAGGGGGGTCAGCCGGGGAGGGCAGGGGGGTCAGCCGGGGAGGGCAGGGGGGTCAGCCGGGGAGGGCAGGGGGGTCAGCCGGGGAGGGCAGGGGGGTCAGCCGGGGAGGGCAGGGGGGTCAGCCGGGTGAGGGCAGGGGGGTCAGCCGGGGAGGGCAGGGGGGTCAGCGGGGAGGGCAGGGGGGTCAGCCGGGGAGGGCAGGGGGGTCAGCCGGGGAGGGCAGGGGGGTCAGCCGGGGAGGGCAGGGGGGTCAGCGGGGAGGGCAGGGGGGTCAGCCGGGGAGGGCAGGGGGGTCAGCCGGGGAGGGCAGGGGGGTCAGCCGGGGAGGGCAGGGGGGTCAGCCGGGGAGGGCAGGGGGGTCAGCCGGGGAGGGCAGGGGGGTCAGCCGGGGAGGGCAGGGGGGTCAGCCGGGGAGGGCAGGGGGGTCAGCCGGGGAGGGCAGGGGGTCAGCCGGGGAGGGCAGGGGGGTCAGCCGGGGAGGGCAGGGGGGTCAGCCGGGGAGGGCAGGGGGTCAGCCGGGGAGGGCAGGGGGGTCAGCCGGGGAGGGCAGGGGGGTCAGCCGGGGAGGGCAGGGGGGTCAGCCGGGGAGGGCAGGGGGGTCAGCCGGGGAGGGCAGGGGGGTCAGCCGGGGAGGGCAGGGGGGTCAGCCGGGGAGGGCAGGGGGGTCAGCCGGGGAGGGCAGGGGGGTCAGCCGGGGAGGGCAGGGGGGTCAGCCGGGGAGGGCAGGGGGGTCAGCCGGGGAGGGCAGGGGGGTCAGCCGGGGAGGGCAGGGGGGGTCAGCCGGGGAGGGCAGGGGGCTCAGCCGGGGAGGGCAGGGGGCTCAGCCGGGGAGGGCAGGGGGCTCAGCCGGGGAGGGCAGGGGGCTCAGCCGGGGAGGGCAGGGGGGTCAGCCGGGGAGGGCAGGGGGCTCAGCCGGGGAGGGCAGGGGGCTCAGCCGGGGAGGGCAGGGGGGTCAGCCGGGGAGGGCAGGGGGGTCAGCCGGGGAGGGCAGGGGGGTCAGCCGGGGAGGGCAGGGGGGTCAGCCGGGGAGGGCAGGGGGGTCAGCCGGGGAGGGCAGGGGGGTCAGCCGGGGAGGGCAGGGGGGTCAGCCGGGGAGGGCAGGGGGGTCAGCCGGGGAGGGCAGGGGGGTCAGCCGGGGAGGGCAGGGGGGTCAGCCGGGAGAGGGCAGGGGGGTCAGCCGGGGAGGGCAGGGGGGTCAGCCGGGGAGGGCAGGGGGGTCAGCCGGGGAGGGCAGGGGGGTCAGCCGGGGAGGGCAGGGGGGTCAGCCGGGGAGGGCAGGGGGGTCAGCCGGGGAGGGCAGGGGGGTCAGCCGGGGAGGGCAGGGGGGTCAGCCGGGGAGGGCAGGGGGGTCAGCCGGGGAGGGCAGGGGGGTCAGCCGGGGAGGGCAGGGGGGTCAGCCGGGGAGGGCAGGGGGGTCAGCCGGGGAGGGCAGGGGGGTCAGCCGGGGAGGGCAGGGGGGTCAGCCGGGGAGGGCAGGGGGGTCAGCCGGGGAGGGCAGGGGGGTCAGCCGGGGAGGGCAGGGGGGTCAGCCGGGGAGGGCAGGGGGGTCAGCCGGGGAGGGCAGGGGGGTCAGCCGGGGAGGGCAGGGGGGTCAGCCGGGGAGGGCAGGGGGGTCAGCCGGGGAGGGCAGGGGGGTCAGCCGGGGAGGGCAGGGGGGTCAGCCGGGGAGGGCAGGGGGGTCAGCCGGGGAGGGCAGGGGGGTCAGCCGGGGAGGGCAGGGGGTCAGCCGGGGAGGGCAGGGGGGTCAGCCGGGGAGGGCAGGGGGGTCAGCCGGGGAGGGCAGGGGGGTCAGCCGGGGAGGGCAGGGGGGTCAGCCGGGGAGGGCAGGGGGGTCAGCCGGGGAGGGCAGGGGGGTCAGCCGGGGAGGGCAGGGGGGTCAGCCGGGGAGGGCAGGGGGGTCAGCCGGGGAGGGCAGGGGGGTCAGCGGGGAGGGCAGGGGGGTCAGCCGGGGAGGGCAGGGGGGTCAGCCGGGGAGGGCAGGGGGGTCAGCCGGGGAGGGCAGGGGGGTCAGCCGGGGAGGGCAGGGGGGTCAGCCGGGGAGGGCAGGGGGGTCAGCCGGGGAGGGCAGGGGGGTCAGCCGGGGAGGGCAGGGGGGTCAGCCGGGGAGGGCAGGGGGGTCAGCCGGGGAGGGCAGGGGGGTCAGCCGGGGAGGGCAGGGGGGTCAGCCGGGGAGGGCAGGGGGGTCAGCCGGGGAGGGCAGGGGGGTCAGCCGGGGAGGGCAGGGGGGTCAGCCGGGGAGGGCAGGGGGGTCAGCCGGGGAGGGCAGGGGGGTCAGCCGGGGAGGGCAGGGGGGTCAGCCGGGGAGGGCAGGGGGGTCAGCCGGGGAGGGCAGGGGGGTCAGCCGGGGAGGGCAGGGGGGTCAGCCGGGGAGGGCAGGGGGGTCAGCCGGGGAGGGCAGGGGGGTCAGCCGGGGAGGGCAGGGGGGTCAGCCGGGGAGGGCAGGGGGGTCAGCCGGGGAGGGCAGGGGGGTCAGCCGGGGAGGGCAGGGGGGTCAGCCGGGGAGGGCAGGGGGGTCAGCCGGGGAGGGCAGGGGGGTCAGCCGGGGAGGGCAGGGGGGTCAGCCGGGGAGGGCAGGGGGGTCAGCCGGGGAGGGCAGGGGGGTCAGCCGGGGAGGGCAGGGGGGTCAGCCGGGGAGGGCAGGGGGGTCAGCCGGGGAGGGCAGGGGGGTCAGCCGGGGAGGGCAGGGGGGTCAGCCGGGGAGGGCAGGGGGGTCAGCCGGGGAGGGCAGGGGGGTCAGCCGGGGAGGGCAGGGGGGTCAGCCGGGGAGGGCAGGGGGGTCAGCCGGGGAGGGCAGGGGGGTCAGCCGGGGAGGGCAGGGGGGTCAGCCGGGGAGGGCAGGGGGGTCAGCCGGGGAGGGCAGGGGGGTCAGCCGGGGAGGGCAGGGGGGTCAGCCGGGGAGGGCAGGGGGGTCAGCCGGGGAGGGCAGGGGGGTCAGCCGGGGAGGGCAGGGGGGTCAGCCGGGGAGGGCAGGGGGGTCAGCCGGGGAGGGCAGGGGGGTCAGCCGGGGAGGGCAGGGGGGTCAGCCGGGGAGGGCAGGGGGGTCAGCCGGGGAGGGCAGGGGGGTCAGCCGGGGAGGGCAGGGGGGTCAGCCGGGGAGGGCAGGGGGGTCAGCCGGGGAGGGCAGGGGGGTCAGCCGGGGAGGGCAGGGGGGTCAGCCGGGGAGGGCAGGGGGGTCAGCCGGGGAGGGCAGGGGGGTCAGCCGGGGAGGGCAGGGGGGTCAGCCGGGGAGGGCAGGGGGGTCAGCCGGGGAGGGCAGGGGGGTCAGCCGGGGAGGGCAGGGGGGTCAGCCGGGGAGGGCAGGGGGGTCAGCCGGGGAGGGCAGGGGGGTCAGCCGGGGAGGGCAGGGGGGTCAGCCGGGGAGGGCAGGGGGGTCAGCCGGGGAGGGCAGGGGGGTCAGCCGGGGAGGGCAGGGGGGTCAGCCGGGGAGGGCAGGGGGGTCAGCCGGGGAGGGCAGGGGGGTCAGCGGGGAGGGCAGGGGGGTCAGCCGGGGAGGGCAGGGGGGTCAGCCGGGGAGGGCAGGGGGGTCAGCGGGGAGGGCAGGGGGGTCAGCCGGGGAGGGCAGGGGGGTCAGCCGGGGAGGGCAGGGGGGTCAGCCGGGGAGGGCAGGGGGGTCAGCCGGGGAGGGCAGGGGGGTCAGCCGGGGAGGGCAGGGGGGTCAGCCGGGGAGGGCAGGGGGGTCAGCCGGGGAGGGCAGGGGGGTCAGCCGGGGAGGGCAGGGGGGTCAGCCGGGGAGGGCAGGGGGGTCAGCGGGGAGGGCAGGGGGGTCAGCCGGGGAGGGCAGGGGGGTCAGCCGGGGAGGGCAGGGGGGTCAGCCGGGGAGGGCAGGGGGGTCAGCCGGGGAGGGCAGGGGGGTCAGCCGGGGAGGGCAGGGGGGTCAGCCGGGGAGGGCAGGGGGGTCAGCCGGGGAGGGCAGGGGGGTCAGCCGGGGAGGGCAGGGGGGTCAGCCGGGGAGGGCAGGGGGGTCAGCCGGGGAGGGCAGGGGGGTCAGCCGGGGAGGGCAGGGGGGTCAGCCGGGGAGGGCAGGGGGGTCAGCCGGGGAGGGCAGGGGGGTCAGCCGGGGAGGGCAGGGGGGTCAGCCGGGGAGGGCAGGGGGGTCAGCCGGGGAGGGCAGGGGGGTCAGCCGGGGAGGGCAGGGGGGTCAGCCGGGGAGGGCAGGGGGGTCAGCCGGGGAGGGCAGGGGGGTCAGCCGGGGAGGGCAGGGGGGTCAGCCGGGGAGGGCAGGGGGGTCAGTCGGGGAGGGCAGGGGGGTCAGTCGGGGAGGGCAGGGGGGTCAGTCGGGGAGGGCAGGGGGGTCAGTCGGGGAGGGCAGGGGGGTCAGTCGGGGAGGGCAGGGGGGTCAGTCGGGGAGGGCAGGGGGGTCAGTCGGGGAGGGCAGGGGGGTCAGTCGGGGAGGGCAGGGGGGTCAGTCGGGGAGGGCAGGGGGGTCAGTCGGGGAGGGCAGGGGGGTCAGTCGGGGAGGGCAGGGGGGTCAGTCGGGGAGGGCAGGGGGGTCAGTCGGGGAGGGCAGGGGGGTCAGTCGGGGAGGGCAGGGGGGTCAGTCGGGGAGGGCAGGGGGGTCAGTCGGGGAGGGCAGGGGGGTCAGTCGGGGAGGGCAGGGGGGTCAGTCGGGGAGGGCAGGGGGGTCAGTCGGGGAGGGCAGGGGGGTCAGTCGGGGAGGGCAGGGGGGTCAGTCGGGGAGGGCAGGGGGGTCAGTCGGGGAGGGCAGGGGGGTCAGTCGGGGAGGGCAGGGGGGTCAGTCGGGGAGGGCAGGGGGGTCAGTCGGGGAGGGCAGGGGGGTCAGTCGGGGAGGGCAGGGGGGTCATTCGGGGAGGGCAGGGGGGTCATTCGGGGAGGGCAGGGGGGTCAGTCGGGGAGGGCAGGGGGGTCAGTCGGGGAGGGCAGGGGGGTCAGTCGGGGAGGGCAGGGGGGTCAGTCGGGGAGGGGAGGGGGGTCAGTCGGGGAGGGGAGGGGGGTCAGGAGGGGAGTGGGGTCAGTCGGGGAGGGGAGGGGGGGTCAGTCGGGGAGTGGAGTCGGAAGGGGAGGTGGTCATTCGGGGAGGGAAGGGAGGTGGGTCAGTCGGGGAGGGGAGTGAGTCGGGGAGGGGAGGGGGGTCGGTTGGGAAGGGGAGGGGAGGGGGGTCGGGCGGGAAAAGGATGGGAGGGCAGGGGGGCTCAGTCGGGGAGGGCAGGGGGGGTCAGTCGGAGAGGGGAAGGGGGGTCAGCCGGAGAGGGGAAGGGGGGTCAGCCGGGGAGGGGAAGAGGGTCAGTCGGGGAGGGGAGTCGGAAGGGGAGAAGGGTCAGTCGGGGAGGGGAGGGGGGTCAGTCGGGGAGGGGAGGGGGGGGGGATCAGCCGGGGAGGGGAGGGGAGGGGAGTCAGTCGGGGAGGGGAGTCGGAAGGGGAGGGGAGTCAGTCGGGGATGGAAGGGAAGGGAGGGGAGTGAGTCGGGGAGGGGAGGGGGCGTCAGTCGGGGAGGGGAGGGGGCGTCAGTCGGGGAGGGGAGGGGGCGTCAGTCGGGGAGGGGAGGGGGCGTCAGTCGGGGAGGGGAGGGGGCGTCAGTCGGGGAGGGGAGGGGGCGTCAGTCGGGGAGGGGAGGGGGCGTCAGTCGGGGAGGGGAGGGGGCGTCAGTCGGGGAGGGGAGGGGGCGTCAGTCGGGGAGGGGAGGGGGCGTCAGTCGGGGAGGGGAGGGGGCGTCAGTCGGGGAGGGGAGGGGGCGTCAGTCGGGGAGGGGAGGGGGCGTCAGTCGGGGAGGGGAGGGGGCGTCAGTCGGGGAGGGGAGGGGGCGTCAGTCGGGGAGGGGAGGGGGCGTCAGTCGGGGAGGGGAGGGGGCGTCAGTCGGGGAGGGGAGGGGGCGTCAGTCGGGGAGGGGAGGGGGCGTCAGTCGGGGAGGGGAGGGGGCGTCAGTCGGGGAGGGGAGGGGGCGTCAGTCGGGGAGGGGAGGGGGCGTCAGTCGGGGAGGGGAGGGGGCGTCAGTCGGGGAGGGGAGGGGGCGTCAGTCGGGGAGGGGAGGGGGCGTCAGTCGGGGAGGGGAGGGGGCGTCAGTCGGGGAGGGGAGGGGGCGTCAGTCGGGGAGGGGAGGGGGCGTCAGTCGGGGAGGGGAGGGGGCGTCAGTCGGGGAGGCGAGAGGGGGTCAGTCGGGGAGGGGAGGGGAGGGGGGCTCAGTCGGGGAGGGGAGGGGGGGTCGGGACAGCAGGGGCGTCAGTCGGGGAGGGGATGGGGGGTCGGGAGGGCAGGGGCGTCAGTCGGGGAGGGGAGGGGAGTCGGGGTCAGTCGGGGAGGGGAGAGGGGGTCATTTGGGGAGGGGAGGAGAGGGGAGGGGGGCTCAGTCGGGGAGAGGAGGGGAATGGAGGGGCTTCAGTTGGGGAGGTGAGGGGGGGTCGGGAGGGCAGGGGCGTCAGTCTGGGAGGGGAGAGGAGGGGGGTCAGTCGGGGAGGGGAGAAGAGGGGGTCAGTCGGGGAGGGGAGAAGAGGGGGTCAGTCGGGGAGGGGAGAAGAGGGGGTCAGTCGGGGAGGGGAGAAGAGGGGGTCAGTCGGGGAGGGGAGAAGAGGGGGTCAGTCGGGGAGGGGAGAAGAGGGGGTCAGTCGGGGAGGGGAGAAGAGGGGGTCCGTCGGGGAGGGGAGAAGAGGGGGTCAGTCGGGGAGGGGAGTCAGTCGGGGAGGGGGGGTCCAGTCGGGGAGCGGAGTGGGGTCAGTCGGGGAGCGGAGGGGGGTCAGTCGGGGAGCGGAGGGGGGTCAGTCGGGGAGCGGAGGGGGGTCAGTCGGGGAGCGGAGGGGGGTCAGTCGGGGAGCGGAGGGGGGTCAGTCGGGGAGCGGAGGGGGGTCAGTCGGGGAGCGGAGGGGGGTCAGTCGGGGAGCGGAGGGGGGTCAGTCGGGGAGCGGAGGGGGGTCAGTCGGGGAGCGGAGGGGGGTCAGTCGGGGAGCGGAGGGGGGTCAGTCGGGGAGAGGAGGGGGGTCAGTCGGGGAGAGGAGGGGGGTCAGTCGGCGAGCGGAGGGGGGTCAGTCGGCGAGCGGAGGGGGGTCAGTCGGCGAGCGGAGGGGGGTCAGTCGGGGAGCGGAGGGGGGTCAGTCGGGGAGCGGAGGGGGGTCAGTCGGGGAGCGGAGGGGGGTCAGTCGGGGTGCGGAGGGGGGTCAGTCGGAGAGCGGAGGGGGGTCAGTCGGGGAGCGGAGGGGGGTCAGTCGGGGAGCGGAGGGGGGTCAGTCGGGGAGCGGAGGGGGGTCAGTCGGGGAGCGGAGGGGGGTCAGTCGGGGAGCGGAGGGGGGTCAGTCGGGGAGCGGAGGGGGGTCAGTCGGGGAGCGGAGGGGGGTCAGTCGGGAAGCGGAGGGGGGTCAGTCGGGGAGCGGAGGGGGGTCAGTCGGGGAACGGAGGGGGGTCAGTCGGGGAGCGGAGGGGGGTCAGTCGGGGAGCGGAGGGGGGTCAGTCGGGGAGCGGAGGGGGGTCAGTCGGGGAGGGGAGAGGAGGGGGGTCAGTCGGGGAGGGGAGGGGAGGGGGGTCAGTCGGGGAGGGGAGAGGAGGGGGGTCAGTCGGGGAGGGGAGAGGAGGGGGGTCAGTCGGGGAGGGGAGAGGAGGGGGGTCAGTCGGGGAGGGGAGGGGAGGGGGGTCAGTCGGGGAGGGGAGGGGAGGGGGGTCAGTCGGGGAGGGGAGGGGAGGGGGGTCAGTCGGGGAGGGGGGGTCAGTCGGGGAGGGGAGGTGGGTCTGTCGGGGAGGGGAGAGGAGGGGGGTCAGTCGGGGAGGGGAGAGGAGGGGGGTCAGTCGGGGAGCGGAGGGGAGGGGGGGTCGGGAGGGCAGGGGCGTCAGTCGGGGAGGGGAGAGGAGGCGGGTCAGTCGGGGAGGGGAGAGGAGGCGGGTCAGTCGGGGAGGGGAGAGGAGGCGGGTCAGTCGGGGAGGGGAGAGGAGGCGGGTCAGTCGGGGAGGGGAGAGGAGGCGGGTCAGTCGGGGAGGGGAGAGGAGGCGGGTCAGTCGGGGAGGGGAGAGGAGGCGGGTCAGTCGGGGAGGGGAGAGAGGAGGCGGGTCAGTCGGGGAGGGGAGAGGAGGCGGGTCAGTCGGGGAGGGGAGAGGAGGCGGGTCAGTCGGGGAGGGGAGAGGAGGCGGGTCAGTCGGGGAGGGGAGAGGAGGCGGGTCAGTCGGGGAGGGGAGAGGAGGCGGGTCAGTCGGGGAGGGGAGAGGAGGCGGGTCAGTCGGGGAGGGGAGAGGAGGCGGGTCAGTCGGGGAGGGGAGAGGAGGGGGGTCAGTCGGGGAGGGGAGAGGAGGCGGGTCAGTCGGGGAGGGGACGGGAGGGGTGTCAGTCGGGGAGGGGAGAGGAGGGGGGTCAGTCGGGGAGGGGAGGCGGAAGGGGGTCAGTCGGGGAGGGGAGGCGGAAGGGGGTCAGTCGGGGAGGGGAGGCGGAAGGGGGTCGGTCGGGTAGGGGAGGCGGAAGGGGGTCGGTCGGGGAGGGGAGGGGAAGGGGGTCGGTCGGGGAGGGGAGGCGGAAGGGGGTGAGTCGGGGAGGGGAGGCGGAAGGGGGTGAGTCGGGGAGGGGAGGGGAAGGGGGTCAGTCGGGGAGGGGAGGGGAAGGGGGTCAGTCGGGGAGGGGAGGGGAAGGGGGTCAGTCGGGGAGGGGAGGGGAAGGGGGTCAGTCGGGGAGGGGAGGGGAAGGGGGTCAGTCGGGGAGGGGAGGGGAAGGGGGTCAGTCGGGGAGGGGAGGGGAAGGGGGTCAGTCGGGGAGGGGAGGGGAAGGGGGTCAGTCGGGGAGGGGAGGGGAAGGGGGTCAGTCGGGGAGGGGAGGGGAAGGGGGTCAGTCGGGGAGGGGAAGGGGGTCAGTCGGGGAGGTGAAGGGGGTCAGTCGGGGAGGGGAGGGGAAGGGGGTCAGTCGGGGAGGGGAGGGGAAGGGAAGGGGTTCAGTCGGGGAGGGGAGGGGAAGGGAAGGGGTTCAGTCGGGGAGGGGAGGGGAAGGGAAGGGGTTCAGTCGGGGTGGGGAGGGCATAGGGGCCAGTCGGGGAAGGGGGCCAGACGGGGATGGGAGGGGAAGGGGGCCAGTCGGGGAGGGGAGGGGAAGGGGTCCAGTCGGGGAGGGGAAGGAGGCCAGTCGGGGAGATGAGGGGAAGGAGGCCAGTCGGGGAGATGAGGGGAAGGAGGCCAGTCGGGGAGGGGAGGGGTAGGGGGTCAGTCGGGGAGGGGAGGGGAAGGGGGTAGTCGGGGAGGGGAGGGGAAGGGGATCAGTCGGGGAAGGGGGTCAGTCGGGGAAGGGAGGCGAAGGGGGTCAGTCAGGGAGGGGATGGGAGCGTGTTCAGTCGGGCAGGGGAGGCGGGTCAGCCGGGGAGGGGAGGGGGGTCATCTGGGGAGGGGAGGGGGGTCATCCGGGGAGGGGAGGGGGGTCATCCGGGGAGGGGAAGGGGGTCAGTCGGGGAGGGGAGGGGAAGGGGATCAGTCGGGGAAGGGGGTCAGTCGGGGAAGGGAGGCGAAGGGGGTCAGTCAGGGAGGGGATGGGAGCGTGTTCAGTCGGGCAGGGGAGGCGGGTCAGCCGGGGAGGGCAAGGGGGGTCAGGCGGGGAGGGCAGGGGGGTCAGGCGGGGAGGGCAGGGGGGTCAGTCGGGGAGGGCAGGGGGGTCAGTCGGGGAGGGCAGGGGGGTCAGTCGGGGAGGGCAGGGGGGGTCAGTCGGGGAGGGCAGGGGGGTCAGTCGGGGAGGGCAGGGGGGTCAGTCGGGGAGGGCAGGGGGGTCAGTCGGGGAGGGCAGGGGGGTCAGTCGGGGAGGGCAGGGGGGTCAGTCGGGGAGGGCAGGGGGGTCAGTCGGGGAGGGCAGGGGGGTCAGTCGGGGAGGGCAGGGGGGTCAGTCGGGGAGGGCAGGGGGGTCAGTCGGGGAGGGCAGGGGGGTCAGTCGGGGAGGGCAGGGGGGTCAGTCGGGGAGGGCAGGGGGGTCAGTCGGGGAGGGCAGGGGGGTCAGTCGGGGAGGGCAGGGGGGTCAGTCGGGGAGGGCAGGGGGGTCAGTCGGGGAGGGCAGGGGGGTCAGTCGGGGAGGGCAGGGGGGTCAGTCGGGGAGGGCAGGGGGGTCAGTCGGGGAGGGCAGGGGGGTCAGTCGGGGAGGGCAGGGGGGTCAGTCGGGGAGGGCAGGGGGGTCAGTCGGGGAGGGCAGGGGGGTCAGTCGGGGAGGGCAGGGGGGTCAGTCGGGGAGGGCAGGGGGGTCAGTCGGGGAGGGCAGGGGGGTCAGTCGGGGAGGGCAGGGGGGTCAGTCGGGGAGGGCAGGGGGGTCAGTCGGGGAGGGCAGGGGGGTCAGTCGGGGAGGGCAGGGGGGTCAGTCGGGGAGGGCAGGGGGGTCAGTCGGGGAGGGCAGGGGGGTCAGTCGGGGAGGGCAGGGGGGTCAGTCGGGGAGGGCAGGGGGGTCAGTCGGGGAGGGCAGGGGGGTCAGTCGGGGAGGGCAGGGGGGTCAGTCGGGGAGGGCAGGGGGGTCAGTCGGGGAGGGCAGGGGGGTCAGTCGGGGAGGGCAGGGGGGTCAGTCGGGGAGGGCAGGGGGGTCAGTCGGGGAGGGCAGGGGGGTCAGTCGGGGAGGGCAGGGGGGTCAGTCGGGGAGGGCAGGGGGGTCAGTCGGGGAGGGCAGGGGGGTCAGTCGGGGAGGGCAGGGGGGTCAGTCGGGGAGGGCAGGGGGGTCAGTCGGGGAGGGCAGGGGGGTCAGTCGGGGAGGGCAGGGGGGTCAGTCGGGGAGGGCAGGGGGGTCAGTCGGGGAGGGCAGGGGGGTCAGTCGGGGAGGGCAGGGGGGTCAGTCGGGGAGGGCAGGGGGGTCAGTCGGGGAGGGCAGGGGGGTCAGTCGGGGAGGGCAGGGGGGTCAGTCGGGGAGGGCAGGGGGGTCAGTCGGGGAGGGCAGGGGGGTCAGTCGGGGAGGGCAGGGGGGTCAGTCGGGGAGGGCAGGGGGGTCAGTCGGGGAGGGCAGGGGGGTCAGTCGGGGAGGGCAGGGGGGTCAGTCGGGGAGGGCAGGGGGGTCAGTCGGGGAGGGCAGGGGGGTCAGTCGGGGAGGGCAGGGGGGTCAGTCGGGGAGGGCAGGGGGGTCAGTCGGGGAGGGCAGGGGGGTCAGTCGGGGAGGGCAGGGGGGTCAGTCGGGGAGGGCAGGGGGGTCAGTCGGGGAGGGCAGGGGGGTCAGTCGGGGAGGGCAGGGGGGTCAGTCGGGGAGGGCAGGGGGGTCAGTCGGGGAGGGCAGGGGGGTCAGTCGGGGAGGGCAGGGGGGTCAGTCGGGGAGGGCAGGGGGGTCAGTCGGGGAGGGCAGGGGGGTCAGTCGGGGAGGGCAGGGGGGTCAGTCGGGGAGGGCAGGGGGGTCAGTCGGGGAGGGCAGGGGGGTCAGTCGGGGAGGGCAGGGGGGTCAGTCGGGGAGGGCAGGGGGGTCAGTCGGGGAGGGGAGGGGGGTCAGTCGGGGAGGGGAGGGGGGTCAGTCGGGGAGGGGAGGGGGGGTCAGTCGGGGAGTGGAGTCGGAAGGGGAGGGGGTCATTCGGGGAGGGAAGGGAGGTGGGTCAGTCGGGGAGGGGAGTGAGTCGGGGAGGGGAGGGGGGTCGGTTGGGAAGGGGAGGGGAGGGGGGTCGGGCGGGAAAAGGATGGGAGGGCAGGGGGGCTCAGTCGGGGAGGGCAGGGGGGGTCAGTCGGAGAGGGGAAGGGGGGTCAGCCGGAGAGGGGAAGGGGGGTCAGCCGGAGAGGGGAGGGGGGTCAGTCGGGGAGGGGAGGGGGGGGGGGATCAGCCAGGGAGGGGAGGGGAGGGGGTCAGTCGGGGAGGGGAGTAGGAAGGGGAGGGGAGTCAGTCGGGGATGGAAGGGAAGGGAGGTGGGTCAGTCGGGGAGGGGAGTGAGTCGGGGAGGGGAGGGGGGGTCGGGTGGGGAGGGGAGGGGTGGGCAGGGCAGGGGGTCAGTCGGGGATGGAAGGCGGGGTCAGCCGGGGAGGGGAGGGGAGCGTGGTCAGCCGGGGAGGGGAGGGGAGCGTGGTCAGCCGGGGAGGGGAGGGGAGCGTGGTCAGCCGGGGAGGGGAGGGGAGGTGGTCAGCGGGGAGGGGAGGGGAGCGTGGTCAGCGGGGAGGGGAGGGGAGCGTGGTCAGCCGGGGAGGGGAGGGGAGCGTGGTCAGCCGGGGAGGGGAGGGGAGCGTGGTCAGCCGGGGAGGGGAGGGGAGCGTGGTCAGCCGGGGAGGGGAGGGGAGCGTGGTCAGCCGGGGAGGGGAGGGGAGCGTGGTCAGCCGGGGAGGGGAGGGGAGCGTGGTCAGCCGGGGAGGGGAGGGGAGCGTGGTCAGCCGGGGAGGGGAGGGGAGCGTGGTCAGCCGGGGAGGGGAGGGGAGCGTGGTCAGCCGGGGAGGGGAGGGGAGCGTGGTCAGCCGGGGAGGGGAGGGGAGCGTGGTCAGCCGGGGAGGGGAGGGGAGCGTGGTCAGCCGGGGAGGGGAGGGGAGCGTGGTCAGCCGGGGAGGGGAGGGGAGCGTGGTCAGCCGGGGAGGGGAGGGGAGCGTGGTCAGCCGGGGAGGGGAGGGGAGCGTGGTCAGCCGGGGAGGGGAGGGGAGCGTGGTCAGCCGGGGAGGGGAGGGGAGCGTGGTCAGCCGGGGAGGGGAGGGGAGCGTGGTCAGCGGGGAGGGAGGGGAGCGTGGTCAGCCGGGGAGGGGAGGGGAGCGTGGTCAGCGGGGAGGGAGGGGAGCGTGGTCAGCCGGGGAGGGGAGGGGAGCGTGGTCAGCCGGGGAGGGGAGGGGAGCGTGGTCAGCCGGGGAGGGGAGGGGAGCGTGGTCAGCCGGGGAGGGGAGGGGAGCGTGGTCAGCCGGGAGGGGAGGGGAGCGTGGTCAGCCGGGGAGGGGAGGGAGCGTGGTCAGCCGGGAGGGGAGGGGAGCGTGGTCAGCCGGGGAGGGGAGGGGAGCGTGGTCAGCCGGGGAGGGGAGGGGAGCGTGGTCAGCCGGGGAGGGGAGGGGAGCGTGGTCAGCCGGGGAGGGGAGGGGAGCGTGGTCAGCCGGGGAGGGGAGGGGAGCGTGGTCAGCCGGGGAGGGGAGGGGAGCGTGGTCAGCGGGGAGGGGAGGGGAGCGTGGTCAGCCGGGGAGGGGAGGGGAGCGTGGTCAGCCGGGGAGGGGAGGGGAGCGTGGTCAGCCGGGGAGGGGAGGGGAGCGTGGTCAGCCGGGGAGGGGAGGGGAGCGTGGTCAGCGGGGAGGGGAGGGGAGCGTGGTCAGCCGGGGAGGGGAGGGGAGCGTGGTCAGCCGGGGAGGGGAGGGGAGCGTGGTCAGCCGGGGAGGGGAGGGGAGCGTGGTCAGTCGGGGAGGGGAGGGGAGCGTGGTCAGCCGGGGAGGGGAGGGGAGCGTGGTCAGCCGGGGAGGGGAGGGGAGCGTGGTCAGCCGGGGAGGGGAGGGGAGTCAGCCGGGTGGGGAGGGGAGTCAGCCGGGGTGGGGAGGGGAGTCAGCCGGGGAGGGGAGGGGAGGGGTGACAGCCGCGGAGGGGAGTCGTAAGGGGAGGGGGGCGGGGGGGGGGGGGGGGGCAGTCGGGTAGGGGAGGGGAGCGTGGTCAGTCGGGCAGGGGGCGTCAGTTGGGGAGGGGAGGGGAGGGGGTGTCGGGAGCGGATGGCAGGGGGGGATCAGTCGGGGAGGGAGGGAGGGGTCAGTCGGGGAGGGAAGGGGGGTCGGGAGGGGAGGGGAGGGGAGGTGAGGGGGGTCCGTCGGGGAGGGGATGGGAGGTGAGGGGGGTCCGTCGGGGAGGGGATGGGAGGTGAGCGCGGTCCGTCGGGGAGGGGAGGTGAGCGCGGTCCGTCGGGGAGGGGAGGTGAGGGCGGTCCGTCGGGGAGGGGAGGTGAGGGCGGTCCGTCGGGGAGGGGAGGTGAGGGCGGTCCGTCGGGGAGGGGAGGTGAGGGCGGTCCGTCGGGGAGGGGAGGTGAGGGCGGTCCGTCGGGGAGGGGAGGTGAGGGCGGTCCGTCGGGGAGGGGAGGTGAGGGCGGTCCGTCGGGGAGGGGAGGTGAGGGCGGTCCGTCGGGGAGGGGAGGTGAGGGCGGTCCGTCGGGGAGGGGAGGTGAGGGCGGTCCGTCGGGGAGGGGAGGTGAGGGCGGTCCGTCGGGGAGGGGAGGTGAGGGCGGTCCGTCGGGGAGGGGAGGTGAGGGCGGTCCGTCGGGGAGGGGAGGTGAGGGCGGTCCGTCGGGGAGGGGAGGTGAGGGCGGTCCGTCGGGGAGGGGAGGTGAGGGCGGTCCGTCGGGGAGGGGAGGTGAGGGCGGTCCGTCGGGGAGGGGAGGTGAGGGCGGTCCGTCGGGGAGGGGAGGTGAGGGCGGTCCGTCGGGGAGGGGAGGTGAGGGCGGTCCGTCGGGGAGGGGAGGTGAGGGCGGTCCGTCGGGGAGGGGAGGTGAGGGCGGTCCGTCGGGGAGGGGAGGTGAGGGCGGTCCGTCGGGGAGGGGAGGTGAGGGCGGTCCGTCGGGGAGGGGAGGTGAGGGCGGTCCGTCGGGGAGGGGAGGTGAGGGCGGTCCGTCGGGGAGGGGAGGTGAGGGCGGTCCGTCGGGGAGGGGAGGTGAGGGCGGTCCGTCGGGGAGGGGAGGTGAGGGCGGTCCGTCGGGGAGGGGAGATGAGGGCGGTCCGTCGGGGAGGGGAGGTGAGGGCGGTCCGTCGGGGAGGGGAGGAGGGCGGTCCGTCGGGGAGGGGAGGAGGGCGGTCCGTCGGGGAGGGGTGGGGTGTCAGTCGGGGAGGGGGGCTCAGTCGGAGAGGAGAGGGGGGTCAGTCGGGGAGGAGAGGGGGGTCAGTCGGGGAGGGGGTCAGTCGGGGAGGGGAGGCGAGGCGAGGGGGCGTCAGTCGGGGAGGGGAGGCGAGGGGGCGTCAGTCGGGGAGGGGAGGCGAGGGGGCGTCAGTCGGGGAGGGGAGGCGAGGGGGCGTCAGTCGGGGAGGGGAGGCGAGGGGGCGTCAGTCGGGGAGGGGAGGCGAGGGGGCGTCAGTCGGGGAGGGGAGGGCAGGGGGCGTCAGTCGGGGAGGGGAGGGGGCGTCAGTCGGGGAGGGGAGGGGGCGTCAGTCGGGGAGGGGAGGGGAGGGGGCGTCAGTCGGGGAGGGGAGGGGAGGGGGCGTCAGTCGGGGAGGGGAGGGGAGGGGGCGTCAGTCGGGGAGGGGAGGGGGCGTCAGTCGGGGAGGGGAGGGGAGGGGGCGTCAGTCGGGGAGGGGAGGGGAGGGGGCGTCAGTCGGGGAGGGGGCGTCAGTCGGGGAGGGGGCGTCAGTCGGGGAGGGGGCGTCAGTCGGGGAGGGGAGGGGAGGGGGCGTCAGTCGGGGAGGGGAGAGGAGGGGGCGTCAGTCGGGGAGGGGAGAGGAGGGGGCGTCAGTCGGGGAGGGGAGAGGAGGGGGCGTCAGTCGGGGAGGTGAGAGGAGGGGGCGTCAGTCGGGGAGGGGAGAGGAGGGGGCGTCAGTCGGGGAGGGGAGAGGAGGGGGCGTCAGTCGGGGAGGGGGAGTCAGTCGGGGAGGGGGAGGGGAGGGGGCGTCAGTCGGGGATGGGGAGGGGGCGTCAGTCGGGGATGGGGAGGGGGCGTCAGTCGGGGAGGGTAGGGGAGGGGGCGTCAGTCGGGGGGGGGAGGGGAGGGGGCGTCAGTCGGGGGGGGGAGGGGAGGGGGCGTCAGTCGGGGGGGGGGCGTCAGTCGGGGAGGGGTGGGGAGGGGGTGTCGGGAGCGGATGGGAGGGGGGGTCAGTCGGGGAGGGAGGGGGGTGTCAGTCGGGGAGGGCAGGGGGGGTCAGTCGGGGAGGGGAGGTGAGGGGGGTCCGTCGGGGAGGGGAGGTGAGGGGGGTCCGTCGGGGAGGGGAGGTGAGGGGGGTCCGTCGGGGAGGGGAGGTGAGGGGGGTCCGTCGGGGACGGGAGGTGAGGGGGGTCCGTCGGGGACGGGAGGTGAGGGGGGTCCGTCGGGGACGGGAGGTGAGGGGGGTCCGTCGGGGACGGGAGGTGAGGGGGGTCCGTCGGGGACGGGAGGTGAGGGGGGGTCCGTCGGGGACGGGAGGTGAGGGGGGTCCGTCGGGGACGGGAGGTGAGGGGGGGTCCGTCGGGGACGGGAGGTGAGGGGGGTCCGTCGGGGACGGGAGGTGAGGGGGGTCCGTCGGGGACGGGAGGTGAGGGGGGTCCGTCGGGGACGGGAGGTGAGGGGGGTCCGTCGGGGACGGGAGGTGAGGGGGGTCCGTCGGGGACGGGAGGTGAGGGGGGTCCGTCGGGGACGGGAGGGTGTCAGTCGGGGCGGGGGGGGGTCAGTCGGGGTGGGGGGGTCAGTCGGGGTGGGGGGGTCAGTCGGGGTGGGGGGGTCAGTCGGGGTGGGGGGGTCAGTCGGGGTGGGGGGGTCAGTCGGGGTGGGGGGGTCAGTCGGGGTGGGGAGGGTGGTCAGTCAAGGAGGGGAGGCGATGGGGGTCAGTCAAGGAGGGGAGGCGATGGGGGTCAGTCAAGGAGGGGAGGTGAGGGGGGTCAGTCGGGGAAGGGAGGCGAGGGGAGCGGAGGGGAGTGGGGATGGAAGGGGGGAGGTCAGTCGGGGATGGAAGGGGGGAGGTCAGTCGGGGATGGAAGGGGGGAGGTCAGTCGGGGATGGAAGGGGGGAGGTCAGTCGGGGATGGAAGGGGGGAGGTCAGTCGGGGATGGAAGGGGGAGGTCAGTCGGGGATGGAAGGGGGGAGGTCAGTCGGGGATGGAAGGGGGGAGGTCAGTCGGGGATGGAAGGGGGGAGGTCAGTCGGGGATGGAAGGGGGGAGGTCAGTCGGGGATGGAAGGGGGGAGGTCAGTCGGGGATGGAAGGGGGGAGGTCAGTCGGGGATGGAAGGGGGGAGGTCAGTCGGGGATGGAAGGGGGGAGGTCAGTCGGGGATGGAAGGGGGGAGGTCAGTCGGGGATGGAAGGGGGGAGGTCAGTCGGGGATGGAAGGGGGGAGGTCAGTCGGGGATGGAAGGGGGGAGGTCAGTCGGGGATGGAAGGGGGGAGGTCAGTCGGGGATGGAAGGGGGGAGGTCAGTCGGGGATGGAAGGGGGGAGGTCAGTCGGGGATGGAAGGGGGGAGGTCAGTCGGGGATGGAAGGGGGGAGGTCAGTCGGGGATGGAAGGGGGGAGGTCAGTCGGGGATGGAAGGGGGGAGGTCAGTCGGGGATGGAAGGGGGGAGGTCAGTCGGGGATGGAAGGGGGGAGGTCAGTCGGGGATGGAAGGGGGGAGGTCAGTCGGGGATGGAAGGGGGGAGGTCAGTCGGGGATGGAAGGGGGGAGGTCAGTCGGGGATGGAAGGGGGGAGGTCAGTCGGGGATGGAAGGGGGGAGGTCAGTCGGGGATGGAAGGGGGGAGGTCAGTCGGGGATGGAAGGGGGGAGGTCAGTCGGGGATGGAAGGGGGGAGGTCAGTCGGGGATGGAAGGGGGGAGGTCAGTCGGGGATGGAAGGGGGGAGGTCAGTCGGGGATGGAAGGGGGGAGGTCAGTCGGGGATGGAAGGGGGGAGGTCAGTCGGGGATGGAAGGGGGGAGGTCAGTCGGGGATGGAAGGGGGGAGGTCAGTCGGGGATGGAAGGGGGGAGGTCAGTCGGGGATGGAAGGGGGGAGGTCAGTCGGGGATGGAAGGGGGGAGGTCAGTCGGGGATGGAAGGGGGGAGGTCAGTCGGGGATGGAAGGGGGAGGTCAGTCGGGGATGGAAGGGGGGAGGTCAGTCGGGGATGGAAGGGGGGAGGTCAGTCGGGGATGGAAGGGGGGAGGTCAGTCGGGGATGGAAGGGGGGAGGTCAGTCGGGGATGGAAGGGGGGAGGTCAGTCGGGGATGGAAGGGGGGAGGTCAGTCGGGGATGGAAGGGGGGAGGTCAGTCGGGGATGGAAGGGGGGAGGTCAGTCGGGGATGGAAGGGGGGAGGTCAGTCGGGGATGGAAGGGGGGAGGTCAGTCGGGGATGGAAGGGGGGAGGTCAGTCGGGGATGGAAGGGGGGAGGTCAGTCGGGGATGGAAGGGGGGAGGTCAGTCGGGGATGGAAGGGGGGAGGTCAGTCGGGGATGGAAGGGGGGAGGTCAGTCGGGGATGGAAGGGGGGAGGTCAGTCGGGGATGGAAGGGGGGAGGTCAGTCGGGGATGGAAGGGGCGGTCAGTCGGGGATGGAAGGGGCGGTCAGTCGGGGATGGAAGGGGCGGTCAGTCGGGGTTGGAAGGGGGCGGTCAGTCGGGGATGGAAGGGGCGGTCAGTCGGGGATGGAAGGGGCGGTCAGTCGGGGATGGAAGGGGCGGTCAGTCGGGGATGGAAGGGGCGGTCAGTCGGGGATGGAAGGGGCGGTCAGTCGGGGATGGAAGGGGGGGTCAGTCGGGGATGGAAGGGGGGGGTCAGTCGGGGATGGAAGGGGGGGTCAGTCGGGGATGGAAGGGGGGGTCAGTCGGGGATGGAAGGGGGGGTCAGTCGGGGATGGAAGGGGGGGTCAGTCGGGGATGGAAGGGGGGGTCAGTCGGGGATGGAAGGGGGGGTCAGTCGGGGATGGAAGGGGGGGTCAGTCGGGGATGGAAGGGGTGGGGGTCAGTCGGGGATGGAAGGGGGGGTCAGTCGGGGAGGGGAGGGGAGCGTGGTCAGCCCGGGAGGGGAGGGGAGTCAGCCGGGGAGGGGAGGGGCGGGGTGTCAGCCGCGGGGGGAGTCGTAAGGGGAGTGGGGGGGGAGGCCAGTCGGGTAGGGGAGGGGAGCGTGTTCAGTTGGGCAGGGGAGGGGAGCGTGGTCAGTTGGGGAGTGGAGGGGAGGGGGGGTCAGTCGGGGAGAGGGGGTGAGGGGGGTCAGTTGGGGAGGGGAGGGGAGTCAGCCGCGGAGGGGAGGGGAGGGGGTTCAGCCGCGGAGGAGAGTCGTAAGGGGAGTCGGGGGGGAGGTCAGTCGGGTAGGGGAGGGGAGCGCAATCAGTCGGGTAGGGGAGGGGAGCGCAATCAGTCGGGGAGGGGAGGGGAGGGTCAGTCGGGGAGGGGGGTCAGTCGGGGAGCGGAGGTGGCGTCGGGAGGGGAGGGGAGCGGAGGGGGCGTCGGGAGGGGAGGGGAGCGGAGGGGGCGTCAGTCGGGGAGGGGAGCGGAGGGGGCGTCAGTCGGGGAGGGGAGCGGAGGGGGCGTCAGTCGGGGAGGGGAGCGGAGGGGGCGTCAGTCGGGGAGGGGAGCGGAGGGGGCGTCAGTCGGGGAGGGGAGCGGAGGGGGCGTCAGTCGGGGAGGGGAGCGGAGGGGGCGTCAGTCGGGGAGGGGAGCGGAGGGGGGCGTCAGTCGGGGAGGGGAGCGGAGGGGGCGTCAGTCGGGGAGGGGAGCGGAGGGGGCGTCAGTCGGGGAGGGGAGCGGAGGGGGCGTCAGTCGGGGAGGGGAGCGGAGGGGGCGTCAGTCGGGGAGGGGAGGCGGAAGGGGAGAAGGGTCAGTCGGGGAGGGGAGGCGGAAGGGGAGAAGGGTCAGTCGGGGAGGGGAGGCGGAAGGGGAGAAGGGTCAGTCGGGGAGGGGAGGCGGAAGGGGAGAAGGGTCAGTCGGGGAGGGGAGGCGGAAGGGGAGAAGGGTCAGTCGGGGAGGGGAGGGGGGTCAGTCGGGGAGGGGAGGGGGGGTCAGTCGGGGAGGGGAGGGGGGGTCAGTCGGGGAGGGGAGGGGGGGTCAGTCGGGGAGGGGAGGGGGGTCAGTCGGGGAGGGGAGGGGGGTCAGTCGGGGAGGGGAGTGAGTTGGGGAGGGGAGGGGGTCAGTCGGGGAGGGGAGCGGAGGGGGCATCAGTCGGGGAGGGGAGCGGAGGGGGCGTCAGTCGGGGAGGGGAGCGGAGGGGGCGTCAGTCGGGGAGGGGAGCGGAGGGGGCGTCAGTCGGGGAGGGGAGCGGAGGGGGCGTCAGTCGGGGAGGGGAGGGGGGTCAGTCGGGGAGGGGAGGGGGGTCAGTCGGGGAGGGGAGGGGAGGGGGGTCAGTCGGGGAGGGGAGTCAGTCGGGGAGGGGAGGGGAGTGAGTTGGGAAGGGGAGGGGGTCAGTCGGGGAGGGGAGTCAGTCGGGGAGGGCAGGGGGGTCAGTCGGGGAGGGGGGGGGAGTCAGTCGGGGAGGGGGGGGGAGTCAGTCGGGGAGGGCAGGGGGGTCAGTCAGTCAGGGCTGAAGAGGTCGATTCTTTTCCGGCCCAGCTCCTTCCCTCTGCTGCTGAGACAGGCTGGAGCTCACCCTGTTTGTGGTGTGAAGCCTCACGCTGCCTTCTGGGCTGTCTCCCTCCCGGTCCCCCGGCTCCTGCCTTCGGCCTACCTACCGTTACTCGCTGCTCAGAGACGCCATATTCTCCACCTCAGGCCCGCGCTTCGCCGCCAAAATCTATCTCAAACGATTGGCGCCGCGATATGGCTGACAGCTGTCCTGGCCAATCATAGGTTGAGCGTGCACTGTTGTACCGCTTTAGCCAATGGGCTGCGCCTGAAGGTGGCCCTTGGCTGTTCCGTTCCCTTGGAGATGGTCGCGCGGTGCCCGTTACCATGGGAGCCCGTGGAGGGAGGTCAAAGGCCACCTGTGCTTGGTCACCCCTCCAAATCTGTGTGCCCCCAGCCTCCAGCCCTCATCATTGAGACAATCCCCTGAACTATCATTCCAAAGCAGGTGACCACCCCCCCCAACACTGAATTCCACCTGTCACAGTTATGCCCTCTCACTTAACATATCAATATTCTGCAGCAACTTTCTGCTCCCAGTTATACGACTTACTGTGCCACTTAGTGCGGTCAACAGACTTTGATATACAGTTCTTTATTCTAAGTCATTTATAAATATAGTGAAAAGCTGAGGCCCCAGTACATCCCAGTGATGGTGGTGGGATTGAGGGGGGCGTTGGGGGGCTGTGGGACTGGAGATACATCACTAACCACATCCTGCCAATTTATATAACACTTTTACCACATTATAAAATGCCCTAATGTGCTTTAAATAGGCACCATTAAACAAAACACAGCACCAAGCCACATAAGGTGACATTTGACATATTAATGAAAGGTTGGTCAAAGAGATAGGCTCCTTAAGATGAAAAATATCTTAAAGAGATGTGGAGGTTTTAGGGAGGGAATTCCACAGCCCAGGCAGCTGAAGGGTGCTCAAGAGGCTAGAATTAGTGGATCATAGATGCCCCACAGCATTGTGGGGCTGAAAGTGATGGTAGAGATTAGGAGTGATGAGGCCACCATAACAAGGATGGGAGTTTTAAAATCGAGATGTTTCTTAACCATGCTATAGCATAGATCAGCAAGTGGGTCAGCAAACACAGGTGATGGGTGAAAAGGATTTGTTGTGAGTTGGGACATGGGTAGCAGAGTTTTGGAGTAATTCCAAGCTTAGGCATGGTACAACATGAGAGGCTGGCCAGGAGTGCTTTAGAATAATTACTTCTGGGGTGAAAAAAGGCATGGATCAGGGTTTCAGCAACAGAAGAGCTGAAGCAGCAGTAGAGCCGAGCGATGTATTGGAAATGGAAATAGACAGTCTTGGTGACAGCATGGATATGTGGCTGAAATTTCAAGAATGACTCCAAGATTGAGGGCAGTCTGGTTAATTCTCCAACAGTTGCCAGAGAGAGGGATCCATCATCTTCTCTCTGCCTCCTATCTCCTTACCAATTCTACCATGTGCCAAAAGGTGGCCTTCAATTCCTTCATTTTTGCTAAATGTCTCTTGCTTGGCTCCTTATTATAACAGTTAAGACCTCACACTGTTTTCATAAAATATATCAACATGCCTACTAAAAACTGGACAAATGCTTTAAAAAGGCTGAACCTATGCCTGCCTATACCCCTAAGCAAAAGGAACTTTCTGGCTGTAACCCTGAACAATAGGAGCTAATCTAGCAAAATCAAATAAATTTGCACCTTGCTACCTCTGAAGAGATGCTAACAACACTGTGGACTGCAGAGATCAAATTCAAAGGGAAATAAAGAAAGGCCATCTACATTTCTTATGTCAGGCCTGGCCAATGGAGACTACAAGTCTGCTAGGACAAAGGACCCTGCACCTTTCCTTTCAAATTCTTAATGGTTGAATCATTAACAATCTCAAGAATCCAGACAAAGGAATATACATCCTTTGTCAAAGCCAGAGTGGATAGGTGGGAGTCAAATGACATGAGTCCCTAGCTGGAGGAACCTGCAACACTCTCTTGATATACTGCCAATCAATCTGTCATCTTCCATCTAGGAAGCAGCAGCTCAGAACAAGGGTTCAGTCTAGGTGAATGCCTAGCCCCCATCAACAATGTTTCTGTTGGAACTTCTAACTTCAGTATCAGCGCCTACAAGACTAATTCATCTCTATGTGCTTATCCTATCATGGAAGTCATCTCTATTGGAAAAGTAAAAGGGAATTATCCAGCATCAGTCTTCAACCTGCCAACCTTTGTGAACGAATACACCATTGGAATTTGATTCAGGATTCAGGACTCATGTGAAAAAGTAAATCTTTGCTCTGTAGTCTTTGCCCTGTAAATCTTTCTTTCTCTATCCTCTTTTATTTTATTATGAATGCACCGAGGGCTACATAGCGACAACCCCCCATCCCTGCCACATTTTGAGTGTGTGTGAATAAAACTACCCCTCTGAGATTACCCTATCTCGAATTTGCTGCGGGGTTATTAATAGAAGTTAGATCACACCAAAACTGAGGGGTTGGGAAATACATCACCACAAAGAAAGAGTAAGTTTATTAGTTACTAAATGCAAAAAAGGAAAACACAACTCACATATACACGGGTCAGAAATGAAAAATTGAGTACAAAAATAAAAGTTAAAAAGATATATGAATCAGTTCTTTGGCTTGTCCATGAGGAGTAGATGGTGAAATGTTGCAGCCATTAAGTTGGGATGATTCTGGTAGCATTGACTTTGTCAGTTGAGCCATTGGGTTGGAGATTCTTGGTTCTGCAGGTTAGCAGAAAGGAGTTGTACTCTTTCCTTTTCGACTGTGACTTTGCAATCAGAGAGAAAGAGTTTTTTTACTTGCAAGAGCAGGGATTCTCAGTTGATGTTCTTCAGCTATGACCTTCACAGCACACACACCAGAACAGAACACCAGACTAGCACACAGAACTAGGGTTGGCTTTTATAAATCCCTTTCCCTGTGTATTCCTGGAAGGGAAAACAAACATGGCTTTTGCCCAAACCTGTTTCCCTTTCAACTGAGATCATGTTCACAGTCTGGGATATAACTCAACAAGAGGTGATTTTGGCAGAGATGGTAATCATTTTCCATTATCTCCACAACCACAGAAGATTACAGTCCAGTTTGCATTGTATCTTTTCCTTTGAAGTGCCTCTGTCTGAAGGAGGCTGTATCACAACTTTTAGGTACAGCATTCCATTCTCTCTGAGCCAGTTGGTCAAGTAATTCACATAGGAATTTTCCAGCAAGTGCTTACCTTACAGTCTCAGCCAGCTTTTGCTTGTATGTCCTTTTTTAGAAAACAAATGTCTTACTTAAAAGCCCAATGTGTCCATAAATAATTTGGGGATAGGATCTGTGGTCATGACAATAGTCTTCTGGAAGCCCTTGTAAGTAATATCCATAGATATTCCTTTATCTGTCTCCTCAAAACAAATCAATCAAGTTAGTTAGACACAACTTACCCTTTACAAATCCATGTTCCAGGAGACTTCAGATCTCAGCAACAACCTGTTGTGAGAGCCTAAACCACCTGAAGTACTGGAGCTCACACATATTGAGAGAGCTGATATCTGCCTGTAGACCCTGTGTTGGGGTCTCTAACTTTTCCAGCTGGATCTCTGTGAAGCGGCATGTGACTGAGGAGAAGGCAGCTTGTGTTGCTGTTGGTGTTGTGACAGCTGCACAATTTTTTCCACTCTCCTATTGAAAACATTGGGTGATTTTTAATCTTTGGACCAACTCATAGCTGGGGAGCCCGACAGTCGTTCAGGAACCCAATATTTCAAGCAATAGATTTTTCCGTGGCCCTTTAACTGAACCACACTATTGGCATCCCGCTTCTGTGTTTCTCAACCAATTGGAATGGTGATTGTGATCAAGACTCGCACTTGACAGTTGAAGCCTCCTTACTTAACGGGACCCAGTGACAGACAGAATTTGATATCTGGCAACTGAGAGGTAACAACTAGAGTGATGGAGTCTCAAAGAGGGAAGGCTGCCCTCCCAGTTCTCTGAGGCATCCCTGGAGATCATGCTAAAGGGTCTGCAGAGAAATATTGTTCCCAGTGGACCAGAGGAAGAGGACAGTCTCTGAAACCCAGCAGGTGTGCCTGGAAGGTGACTGAGGATGTGAGCAACAGGAGTGTGGCCCCTCATGGATAAAATGCTGGAAGACGTTTAAGAAAGGGAAAAAAAATTGGATGTCTTAAAGCACTTTACAGCTAATTAAGCACTTTTGAAGTGTAATCACTGTTGTAACATTGAGAACGCAAAAGACGATTTGCACACAGCAAACATTAATGTGATAATGACCAGATAACCTGTTTTTTGTGATGTTGATTAAGGAAGATTTTTTTATGATGTCAAATGAGGGATAAATATTTGCCAAGGCACCAGGGAGAACTTTTTGCTCTTCTTTGAAATAGTGCCATGGGATTAATTTTTTACAATCTATATCAATGACTTGGATGAAGGGACCAAATGTATGGTTACTAAATTTGCTGATGACTCAAAGATAGGTAGGAGAGTAAGTTGTGAAGAGGACATAAGGAGTCTGCAAAGGGATAATGATAGGTTAAGTTAATGGGCAGATATTTGGCAGCTGGAGTAAAATGTGGGAAAATATGAGGATGTGCACTTTGGCAGGAAAAATAAAAAGCAATATATTATTTAAATGGAGAAAGATTGCAGAACTCTGCAGTACAAAGAGACCTGGGAGTCCTAATACATGAATCACAAAAAGCAAGTATCCAGGCACAACAAGTGACCAGGAATGCAAATGGAATGTTGTTGATTGCAAGGGGAATGGAACATAAAAGTAGGCAAGTTTTACTGCAGTTGTATAGGGCGTTGGTGACACCACATCTGGAGTAGTATATACAGTTTTGGCCCCCTTATTTGGAAAAGGATATAATTGCATTAGAAGCAGTTCAGAGAAAGTTTATCCAATTCATTCCTGGGATGAAAGGGTCAGATTATAGGGAAAGATTGAGCACATTGGAGTTTAGAAGAATGAGAGGTGATCTTATTGAAATATGTAAGATACTGAGAGGACTTGATAGAGTGGATGCTAAGGGGATGTTTTCTCTTATGGAAAAGACTAGAACCAAGCAACACTGTTTAAAATAAGGGGTCTCTTATTTAAGAAGATGAGGAGAATTCTTTTCTCTCAGAGGGTTGTTATTCTATGGGATTCATTTTCTTAGAGGGCAGTGGAAGCAGGGCCATTGAATATTTTAAAGCCTGAATTGGTAGATTCTTGACTGACAAGGGAGTTAAAGGATATAGAGGGTAGACTGGAAAGTAGAGTTGAGGCCACAATCAGATCAGTGATGATCTCATCAAATGGCAAAGCAGGGCGCCTAATATGTATAAAAGCAAAATACTGCGGATGCTGGAAATCTGAAATAAAAACAGAAAATGCTGGAAAAACTCAGCAGGACTAACAGCATCTGTGGAGAAAAAAAACAGTTAACGTTTCGAGTCCTTAGAGTCATACAGACTCGAAATGTTAACTGTTTTTCTTCTCCACAGATGCTGTTAGACCTGCTGAGTTTTTCCAGCATTTTCTGATTTTGCTCCTAATATGTACTTTTGTATGATCTTTTACATCCACAGAAGAGGGCAGATGGGGCATCAGTTTAATGCCTCATCCAAAAGACAGCAATTCCAACATTGCAGCACTCCCTCGGTACTGCACTGGAGTGACAGCATTGATTTTTTGTGCCCAAGCCCTGGAGTGGGATTTGAACCCAGAACCTCAGAGGTGTGAGAGTGCTACCAACTGAGCTACAGCTGACAATGACTTAATCAGGGCAGGAAAGATGAGTGACATCCACATTCAAGTGTCAACCCCCTCACTCTGACTTCCCAGCTTTCACCTATTTCTCTCTCGAGGCATCTCCTTACAAGACGATATGAACAGCCACCATGGACACTCACCCTCAACCCTCCACAAATGTTCTCATTTCCTCCTCACAACACAATCCATTTCTCACATTCATAATTCTCTGCTTTCTCTCCTGCATGGAGAAGTGAATGTAGATTTCCATGGAAAACCAGTGGAGGCCCTCCAATCATCACGGTTACTACAGAGGGCAAAGCCCTGGAACTGAGCAGAATCTTGGAATTCATGACCTTTGGCAATGGGGAAAAGGAGGTCTTCCAGATATCTGGTGACAGAATTAGATATCACACAACCCCATGACACACAACACTCCCTCATGTTGACTTGATGTCAGAAGGCGTTGAAATATGATGATCAGGAATATGCTGACTTTTCACTTTCTCACTTCTAATTTGTGAGTTTCATTTCCTATAGACATCGCGAGGGAGCTGGTACCAGAGGAGGAGGAAGATTCATCAGGGGAGTTTTCATACTGCAAGGATGCACCATCACATGACTTATGCACATACACCGCCAGCTCAGATACACACACTTCAGTGGGGCCTCCAAGGCAGGTAGTTAGGTTGTCAAAGCTACACATCCCAAGTGAGGTGTTGGGACAGAGGTGGACAGTCCCTATCTGAGGGCGCGGGATCCTCCAAGCTCTGCTCAGCTGGATGCAGATGCTGCACCTCATGGGTCATCAACGAAGAGGACAATTCTAGAACAGCAGCACAGAATGTGTAAGGTTCTTCCAGCCTTTCCAGAAGCACAGAGCACCATTGGAGAGAGATTGAAGAAATCCATCTTCACCACATATGCCCTGATGTCTCAGGACTTTGTGCTGATGTCCCCACCTCCATGAAAAGAGTGGTCACCTGAATGGAGAATCAGATGTGACCAATGGCATGCACACTTATGCCTGCCACTTAGGATAGAGCATTGTCTCGCCTTGGCTGTTCAGCATCTTAGAGGACTTTCATTCCTTGACTCGCAGAACCCATAGCGGCACTTTATGCATTGCTCAAGGGTGACGATGTCCAGGTCCAGTGGACTGAAGAATGCACTGAAGCAGTTACACAACTGAAAAAACTTGTTGTCCAGACGACGTGTCTCATAACCCCAGACCCTTTCACATGGAGGCAGGGGTTATGGAAAAAAGTTTGGCAGTCGTTCTTTGCCAGGAGAATCAGGAGAGACTACTTCTGGTGACATTTGCTGCCCAAAATCTCCCCGATCTATTTCTTCGACCCGGGGGTGGGGGGGGACTCACTCGTGTCACCAGCCCGACTGAATCACTGGACATTGGAACTGACCCAGTGCGATTTGGAAGTGACTCACAAATGAATTACGTTATTGCCACAGCAGCTCATGTATGATGGGCTGGTGCATGAGTGCCCATTACCCCCATTGGACTTTCACACCCCCTTGTTCTGGGCAGAGCTGATTAACAAGGCATGAGACTATTCAGTATAGATGTACCCCTCGCTCTGCCCAGTACCCCAAGGTGACTGCGCTGGTGACTGCCATTTAAGTTACTAATTGCCAAAGTGTTAACATTTGGTCTGACAGCGCATACTCTACCAACACCCTGGTTTCTTTATCATAGGATGTGTGGAATACTTTTTGTACAATCGATGGTAAACCCTTATTACACACTGGTTTGTTCTGGATCCTCATTGCAGTGTAGAGGGGCTGTAAGGAGGCTGTTTATATGGGCAAAGTGAGGACCCCCATTCCCACTCCATGGAACTCCTTGACAAAGACAGCTCCATGGCTGATCAGGCAGCAAAGCAAGCCATCATGAAAGCTCCCTTGTGGATAAAACCCCCGGAGCCCGTCCCACTAACTATAGCAGCGATCAGTCCAGTCAGTGATCTCACTTCCTAGCAGGTTACATATGATTCATTCCCAACCTCCATTGCTTGGGATCAGGAGGGGCAGCCCCTGCTGGCCCCAAATCCTTGGACTCAGCTCTCATCCATCTATCAGGCAGACTTCAACATGCTCATTCTTGTGTATGATAGTTTCCCTGGGTCCTCGGTTGCTTGCGTTTCCTCCCATTGTTTGAATTGTTACACACTCACCCCATCAGATGGCGCTATTTAGCAAAGGTTACTCTGGAGAAGCTTTCTACCTTGGCCTGGTACCTGGGCTGTGAAACAGACTCTGGGGCCAAGACTCGGAGGTGTCTTCCTTGCCTGTAGCGTAACGCAAGCAACAATGCTAATGTTACAGAGGCCGCCCTCGCTAGATGGGCCTTGGACATGTATTCAGATAGATTTTGTTGGGCCCCTTGCCACAGCACCCTTAGGCTTTAAACATTGCCTAGTCTTAATAGACACATTCACCAAATGATAGAGGCCCTCCCCTGTAAAAGAACACAGCCCTCGCTGCAGCCATGTTAGCACTGTGTGAGGTGATCTGCAGATGGGGATTACCACTTTAGTTTGACAGCGAACAGGGTCCACAACTCACTAGAAAGGTTTTTTTTCAGAACTCAACGCCTTATGAAAATTGACCATAAGCTATATGTGGCACATCACCCATATTCATCAGGGGCAGTGGAGAGGAGTAACCGAACACTCAAAACAATGCTGAAAAAGCTTTATGAGAATTACCCCACACAATGGTTTGACATGTTGCCCATGTGCCAGATGGCCATAAGAGCAACCCCACATAGCACCATTGGCTTCTCCCCTTATCAAGCTATGATGGGCCAGTTAAGAAGGACACCTGCCCACCTACTCAGTCCCCCAGTCAGCCCACTTCTACAGGGGATAATTAACCAGAAATGGCTGGAGTCCATGGTAGAGCATATCAAAAATATGAATGAATTTGTGGCCCAATGCACTGGGAAAAGTCGGCAACTAATTTAAAAAAATTGACAAAGGGGTTAGGACATTCGAGTGCCAAGTAGGAGAGCTGGTTATGGTCCCAAACTATTTGAGGGAGGAACATGTTTTTGAACCCAGATGGGTAGGACCTTATTCAATAATTGATAGAGCAAGTCCTGCAATGTGCCTAGTACAGATTTCAAACAAAACTGCGAAAAAGAGACCCAAGTGGTTCCATATTAATCAGTTAAAAACTGCAAAAGTCTAAATACTGCACAATTGTTGTTCCCAGATCAACTGAAAGATGTCTCTATTCAGATTCGTACCAGGACTGCTAATACATACCAAAAACAGAATTACCTGGAAAAACTCAGCAGGTCTGGCAGCATCGGCGGAGAAGAAAAGAGTTGACGTTTCGAGTCCTCATGACCCTTCGACAGAACTTGAGTTCGAATCCAAGAAAGAGTTGAAATATAAGCTGGTTTAAGGTGTGTGTGTGGGGGGCGGAGAGATAGAGAGAGAGAGAGATGGGGGGGGGGTCTGCTAATACATACCACTGCCTCAGGTTGAGAATGAACAACGGGGCTTTTACTCAGGAGATAGGTATGATATGACAATTTATTGTGATCAGTGTAGTGAGAGACCCAATATTAATGAACAATTCATGGTGTAGGCACAAGAGGGGGAAGGGTCCAAGGTGATGTGTCGGTGTGCCTAGAGGAGCATAAAGGTAACTCCAAGGTTCCAATTGGGATGGGGAAGATGGAGAGACCTGGGGTTTGGCTTCATGAACATCACCAAGATCGCCACAGAAAATGTAGGGATCCCATACCTAGGACAAGACCAGGAAACACTGAATAGGCCAAATATGAGCCAAAGACAGCAGGGGATGATAGGTTGTTTCAATGCAGAACCAGAGAGAAGGCATGGAGAAATCCAACAAGTTGATGTAAGGAAAAAGGAAAGCAAAAACCAGGGAGACCAAGGGGGAATAAAGCCATAACAGAGAGGTGTCCAACATCAGAGATAGGGCCAGCAAACGGCTTAATAGTCACCCACACCCACAAACGATTAAATAATGATGTGAGGTATGAAATCATACTGGTCATACTACATATTGGGAATATTCCACTCCCTCAAGGACAATGCCTACCAGGATACCGAACGGACTATGATCAGTTAGTAGGAAAAGTGGTAAGGAATTTCTTAGCAGGAAACCAAGAACAGGATAACTGGGGAGCCTGGAAAGAAACGGACAGGCCAAGTGTGGTAGACATGAACCAAAGAGGGAAGGAACCAAAGGTAAAAAAGGGGGTTGAGAGAATGGATTGGGTTAGGAGCATCTGCAGGAACTGCTGCCTGGAATTGGGTGGATATAGAAAGCACGTGGGAACACAATGAAGTGATGAGGAAACAACTGAAATGTATTTTACCTGGAACAAATCAAGAGGCAAGGGATGTCATCCTGGAATTGTCCCAAGGTCTACTAATAGTTAGAGACAAGGTGAGAATATTTCAAGATATTCAAGAAACAATCAAAGAGATCATTAAAGTCAAGGGTGAGGCAGAAAAGAATATATCAAAGGCCATCGCCAGCTCCATCTTTGGAAGTTATGTGCTTGATCAAGTCATGGCCGGACTCAATGACATAGAGAATAACCAGATTCCATCCTTTGTAAATGACAGCATGATCAGTGAATGGCTCACAGATTACAATGATGCAAAAAGAGTCAGCATGGGTTATCCTACTTGGTAAGAAGGAACCATGACTAGGGAAATATAGCATCTGTGGTCTTATGGCTACCACGTCTCTGAGCAGAAAATGAATGGGAAGTATTTAAAGTGGAGGCCATAGGGACTATGGACCAGGGGGCCCATTCATCACACAAAGCTCCTCCCCCAATCCTGATAAACCAGAATCAGACTGTGGAGAGCCTGAACACTGGGTGATGATCAGAGAGAGGAGGAGTTTACTTGTGCTGTTGTGATGTCAGAAATCAAGGGAAGCTGGCCTGTGGCTTCACCCTGGATTCAGAATCACCTACCTGTGACATAAATGTCCAGAAGTGGGGGGAGAATGATTTGGAATGTGTGTATCTCCAGATGGGGAATTATTGTGTCACAACTAATGCCAGAACAATGAAATATGGGGATAAAGTGTGTCCCACTTGGAAGTCCAACTTCTGCTTCAAACCCAATGAAGCAACTATGAAAGGGAGTCACCTCCTGGTCCCCGTATTCATACATAATTTTACAGAATTAAGATTAAACATCTCTATGAAAAATGAGGCCCTTAAGTCTGTCTCCCAGTTTGGCACCCAATTCTCCCATTGTTGCTAAACCTCAAAAATCAATCTGAAATAGGACCAGCACATCAGAAAAACATCTGGTTAAAATGGTCCAGCAGAATAAAGAAATAAAACAAGAAATCCAGAAGTCAGGAGAATGTGAAACAAATTCAAAAATAGCTGGAAAAATATTTCACCACATTTTTATATTTCCTCAGTTCTGATGAAGAGTCATACGGACTCGAAACATTAACTCTGCTCCTCTCTGCAAATGCTGTCAGACTGCTGAGTTTTTCCAGCTATTTTTGTTTCAGATTTCCAGCACCCGCAGTATTTTGCTTTTATCTTAAGCGAGGAGAATGTGCCTGGTATGAACTGATATATAACGTCAGTCAAACTCACTGGCTGAGGATGCTAGCTCTATGTTTGGTAATCACCCAGAGCTTGATAACAACAGTTCTAATAGCTTTAGTTTGTTATCTATGATGTGTAATTAAGAGATTAGGGAGTCGCATCTGTACTTTAGAAACAACTAGATTAGCTGGGAATTAGTTGTGAGAAGTCAACAAGAATATTTCTTTCTCAAAGTGGGGAGCTGTAAGAAATTGGGGCCTTAAATAAATTTTTAAAAAAGTCTCATCTAACTGAGTATCTTTTCCATTTTGTAGGATATTCTGAGCAGCTTGATTGCTTCTTTTTCTAAAAACTTTGATCTCTGAACAGCCTTAGTTAAGGCTGCAATGTTGACATTCCTAAATTGTTGGATGGCGTCCTGTGCACCCCCTTATCTCCCATGTGTTTAGAAAAGACCAGGATATGACCCTCAGCAGGATGTAAACAGAAAAGCGGACCACGGCAGGGAGACAAACGGGAAGGGTGGCAACCAACCTGTCAGTCTGAGTATGTATTGATGGGTCTGAAGTTTTGAGATAGGAGATTGACACTAGTAAGCTACCAGCTCCCAGAGAAAGGGTATATCAATGGGTGGTTAGGAGGAAAGGGGAATGAGCTACTGCCTGGGAGAAGACCAAGAGCCTCCTGACATCTCAGCCGAACCAAGGGAAAGGCAAATAAGGAAAGAAAGGAAGACTGCCGTCTGCAGTCAGCGAAGGATTGCCCCCCACCCCCCCACTCCCCATCACCTGGGGCTGCAGAGATTAGCTGCAGCCATTTGTCCATCCTCCAGGGCTGGTAAACTGTCACAGGTCATATATTTTTTCTGTCTAACTAATTAATGCGTCATATCTAAACTGTTGCTTCTTAAATAACTTAGTAAATCATCTTAAAATCATTTATGACTAATCAACTGCCGATTTAGGTATCTATGGCTCCTGATTCTCAAAATCTTACAGAATGTGGGCATTACAAGCAAGGCCAACATTTGCTGTCCATCCCTAATTGCCCCTGAAAAGGTGGTGGTGAGCCACCTTCTCGAACTGCTGCAGTCCAGCAGAGTGGTTCTCACCTTCCCCCTCCTGCAACTCCAGTCCACCCTGCTGTGCTATGTTGTGCAATGTACAGCAGACCACTATCTCTCAGGATATCGTTGCTGGTAAAAACTGAAGAGTGCCCCCCAGATCTGTCCAGACACCTGAATCATATCTTCAGCAATCCTTTTGTTTTCATTCATGGGATGTCAGTATCGCTGTCTGGGCCAGCATTTATTGCCCATCCCTAGTTGCCCTTGAAAAGGTGATGATGAGCTGCCTTTTTGAACCACTGCAGTCCCTGTGGTGAAGGTGCACCACAGTTCCAGTATGTTGATTCAGTGACAGTGAAAGAACGGCAATATATTTCCAAGTCAGGATGTTGAGTGATTTGGAGGGGAACTTCCAAGTGGTCATGTTCCCATGTATCTGCTGCCCTTTTCCTTCTAGATGGTAGTGGTCATGGGTTTGGAAGATGCTGTTCAAGGAGCCTTGGTGAATTCCTGCAGTGCATCTTGTAGATGGTACACACTGCTGCTACTATGCATTGTGGTGGAGGGAGTGAATGTTTGTGGATGTGGTGTCAATCAAGTGAGCTGCTTTGTCCTGGACTGTGTCAAGCTTCTTGAGTGTTGTGGGAGCTGCACTCATCCAGGCAAATGGGGAGTATACCATCACAGTCCTGACTTGTACCTTATAGGTGGTGGACAGGCTTTGGGGAGTCAGGGGGTGAGTTACTCATTACAGGATTCCCAGCCTCTGGCCTGCTCTGGTCGCCACAATATTTATATGGCTAGTCCAGTTGAGTTTCTGGTCAACGGTAACCCCCCAAGATGTTGATAGTGGGGGATTCAGTGATGGTAATGCCATTCAATGTCAAGGGGCAATGGTGAGACACTTTCTTGTTGGAGATGGTCATTGCCTGGCACTTGTATGGCGCGAATGTTACTTGACACTTGTCAGCATAAGCCTGAATATTGTCCAGGTTTTGATGCATTTGGACATGGACTGTTTCAGTATCTGAGGAGTCAAGAATGGTGCTTAACATTGTGCAATTATCAGTGAACATCTCCACTTCTGACCTTATGATGGAAGGAAGGTCATTGATGAAGTAGTTGAAGGTTGTTGGGCCTAGGACACTACCCTGAGGAACTTTTGCAATGATGCCCTGGAGCTGAGTTGACTGACCTCCAACAACCACAGCCATCTTCCTTTGTGCTAGGTATGACTCCAACCAGTGGAGAGTTTTCCCCCTGATTCCCATTGACTCCAGTTTGGCTAGGGTTCCTTGATGCCACACTTGGTCAAATGGAGTCTTGATGTCAAGGGCAGTCACCCTCGCCTCACCTCTGGAGTTCAGCTCTTTTTGTCCATGTTTGAACCAAGGCTGTAATGAGGCCATGAGCTGAGAGGCCCTGGCGGAGCCCAAACTGGGTGTCAATGAGCAGCTTGTTGCTAAGCAAGTGCTTCTTGATAGCACTGTTGATGACCCCTTCCATTACTTTACTGATGATCAAGAGTAGACTGATGGGGCGGTAATTAGCCGGGTTGGGTTTGTCCTGTTCTTTGTGTACAGGACATACCTGGGCAAATTTCCATATAGTCAGCTAGATGCCAGTGTTGTAGGTGTACTGGAACAGCTTGGCTAGGGGTGTGGCAAGTTCTGGAGCACAAGTCTTCAGTACTATTGCCGGAATATTGTCAGGGCCCATAGCCTTTGCAGTATCCAGTGCCTTCAGCCATTTGTTGATATCGCATGGAGTGAATTGAATTGGCTGAAGGCTGGCCCCTGTGATGTTGGGGACCTCTGGAGGAGGCTGAGATGGATCATCCACATGGCACTCCTGGCTGTAGGTTGTTGCAAATACTTCAGCCTTATCTTTTATACTGATGTGCTGGGCTCCCCCATCATTGAAGATGGGGAATTTTGTGGAGCCTCTTCCTCCAGTGAGTTGTTTAATTGTCCACCACCATTCAGGACTGCAGAGTTTAGATCTAATCCGTTGGTTGTGGGATAGCTTAGCTCTGTCTATCACTTGCTACTTATGCTGTTTGGCATGAAAGTAGTCCTGTGTTATAGCTTCATCAGGTTGACACCTCATTTTTAGGTATGCCTGGTGCTGCTCCTGGAACATCCTCCTGCATTCTTCATTGAACCAGGGTAGATCACCTGGCTTGATGGTAATGGTAGAGTGAGGGATATGCCAGGCCACGAGTTTACAGGTTGTGATTGAGTACAATTCTGCTGCTGCTGATGGCCCATAGCACCTCATGGTTGCCCAGTCTTGAGTTGCTAGATCTGTTCAAAATCTATCCCATTTAGCATGATGGTAGTACCACAAAACACGATGCAGGGTGTCCTCAATTTGAAGGCGGGACTTCATCTCTACAATGACAGTGCGGTGGTCACTCCTACTGATACTGCCATGGACAGATGCATCTGCGGCAGGCAGGTTGGTGAGGATGAGATCAAGTATGCTTTTCCCTCTTGTTGGTTCCCTCACCACCTGCCACAGACCCAATCTAGCAGTTATGTCATTTAGGACTCGGCCAGCTCGGTCACTAGTGGTGCTACCGAGGTGATGGAATTGAAGTCCCCACTCAGGGTACGTTCTGCGCCCTTGCCACCCTCAGTGCTTCCTCAAAGTGGTGTTCAACATGGAGGAGCACTGATTCATGAGCTGAGGGAGGACGGTATGTGGTAATCAGCAGGAGGTTTCCATGCCCATGCTTGACTTGATGCCATGACACTTCATGGGGTCCAGAGTTGATGTTGAGGACTCCCAGGGCAACTCCCTCCCTACTGTATACCACTGTGCTGCCACCTCTGCTGGGTCTGTCCTACTGGTGGGACAGGACATACCCAGGGAGCGTGATGGTGGTGTCTGGGACATTATCTGTAAGGTATGATTCTGTGAGGATGACTATGTCAGGCAGTTACTTGACTAGTGTGTGAGACAGCTCTCCCAATTTTGGCACAAGCCCCAGATGTTAGTGAGGAGGACTTTGCAGGGTCGACAGGGCTGAGTTTGCTGTTGTTGTTTCTAGTGCCACGGTTGACGCCAAATGGTCCGTCTGGTTTCATTCCTATTTTGAGACTTTATGGGGGTTTGATACAACTGAGTGGCTCACTAGGCCACTTCAGAGTCAAATCTGGAAGTCAGATTTCTATCTCTAAAGGACATTAGTAAACCAGATGGGCTTTTACAACAATCGACAATGGTTTCATGATCACCATTAGACTTTTAATTCCAGATTTTTATTGAATTCAAATTCCACCATCTGGGATTTGAATCCCAGATTATTACCCTGGGCCTCTGGATTACTAGTCCAGTGACAATACCACTACACCATCGCCTCCTGATGTCTTGCTCATTGATCACTCTTGTGTTTTTGTGGCTTCGGTTATATCTTTGCTGTGCACCAGTGACGTAATCAGCCATGTCCTTCAACGGTAGCCCTTGTCTCCCTGGAGCTATCACTGAGTCTACATGGAGGTTCAAATACGTGGCAGACTTGACTGAAGCAGAATGAAGGCATCATGGCAGCCTTCTTGGTATTTTGCGCAGACAGGTTTGATCTTCCGATGGTTACATACCAGCTGAACATTGATAGAGTGTAATCCTTTTTGATTGACATTATAAATGTCTGCCATTTATACTGCCATTTATTCTGAGGTTGCCTTGATTGCCACAAATGTGCAATCCGTAAATCCCTGCATCTGTGGGAATCCAGCCACTGTTGCAAATCCATTGCCCTCCCATTGTGACTGGTTTCAGTAGTCGTGAACTGGTAATAAGTGACAGCACTGGCAAACAGCATCGGTCACCTGGGAGATGCACTTATGGGCAGTAGATCGTGAAATCCTGCAGATGTCATCAACAGAACTCCGGAGGAGGCTGGAGAGGAAGAAATTCAGGGCTCTGGTGACCTTCATCGCAACTGGCAAGCACCTGGCCCCTTGGAAAGAGGAGACTGCAAACGTCTACAACAACCTGCCATGAATGTTTGAGCCTCCTGAGGCACTGGTGCTCAGTAATGTCCAGGGGAGCTCATTCTTTATCTGTAGACCCTGTTTCAGGATATCGCCTCCTGCGAGCTGGAGCTCCGTGTCCATCCCCTTTGTCCTGTAGAGCGGCAGGTTGCCGAGGAGAAAACTGCTGCAGCTCCTGCTGGTGATGTTGGTGCCGCTCTCCTTGTTTCTCATCAGAGGCCCAAGGTCGAGCTGCACAAGTGACTCCTGTGCTGCTGTGCAGGCTGATATCTGGGAAGTGTAAGTCAAAGTCACAAGAATCCAAGGTAGCAGAAATTAGTTCCAAAATCTCAGAAATCACTTCAAAAGCAGTGAAAATGCACTCTTAGAACATGTCTTGTGAGCAAAAGCCTTCTTTCATGGGATGTGGGAAAGGCCAACATTTGTTGCTGATCCTTTATTTCGCTTGAGTGGCTTGTGATACTGTTTGAGAGGGCAGTTAAGAACCAACCATATTCTGTGGATATGGAGTCACGTGTAGGCCAGACCAGAATTTTTTTCCCCTGAAGGACCTTAACAAACCAGATGGGTTTTTGTGACTATCAATGATAGTTTCATGGTCACCATTACTGAGACTAGCTTTATATTCCAGACTCAAATTCTTGTCCCCAGAGGATTAGCCTGGCCCTCTGGACTACAAGTCCAATGACATTACCACTACACCACCATCTCCCCTCATTTCACCTAGGCAAAGTAGCAGTTGTAATATCTCACTTTCTAGAGGTTTTCCATCCTGTTCATTTGTTCAGCTTTATCGATCTTCACTCTCTTCTCGCCTTGTTCAACCTGGTGAGGCACTTGAGTTAAATGCAGAGGTCGACAGGTTCCTGCTGGGTTCCCAATTTTGGCATTTTCTGTATAATAAAGCAATATTGCCCTCATATTTTTCCCCTATTATGGACCAGTGTTATGTAGAGGACGTTTCCATTTGAAGGATGACCATACAATGTATGTAATCAATATCACCTCCTCTTTCACCTGCACCTGTAAACATTCCATTACGATAATTTAATGTAAATTGGAGAGTAATATACTTTGAGCCATTTTGTTAATGCGAACAGCATCACAATCTTAGTGACCCATCTGTTTGATGGCATATAGGAGCTTTCCCAGGGGGAGGTATCAGCTAAGAATCTGTCAGATTATGTATTTTGGAAGTGTGATTTATTACATTTTTAACTGCTTTCTATAAATGTCCACATAAAAAATTGCAGTAAATGTCACTGATTATTTTTACACCAGACAACCATTTAGTGTCCTTTACACTGACCTCTGAGCGGCATATTAAGATTGATGATCCAAATTCTCTGCACTGATATACTCTGCTTCTGGGTTAATAACCTTGGGTTCTTCTTATCTGAAGACATCTCTTTTTCTGTTAACTTCTTTCTGGGCAAGTTTACCACGTGGTGTTTTGCTGAATTATTCAGATCAGAAGGTCTCAGGTTCCATTCTTGGACCGTGCTGAGTTTCAGAAGGAATGCTATAATAAAGCTTCGGTGGCCCTAAGGGAGGTCCTGTAATAGCATCCCTAACTCTTGGCCAGAAACTCTGGGTTCAAGTCCCACTTCAGGACTCGATGGCCCTGGAAGGTAGGTTCATGACGTGGCCAAACTGGTTGACTATCAGCCTGTAAATCCTTCCAATACGTCTGATGGCAGGCGCTAAGAGTGGGAGAGTTTCCTGGTCAGCCATACTGCAGAAGGCAATGGCAAACCACTGCATAGTTTGCCAAGCATAATCATGGACCAATCCAATGGAAGTCTATGGTTGCCAATGCACTCTTAAGGCATGATACCTGAAGGAGGAGGAGTTCTTGAGAGAAATACATCAACTAGACTTCCCACTCTTCACCGTTATTGTTATGATGTGGCTGGTGGTAATTGCTGGGCTGACCAAATCCCAAAGGGAAACTTGGTCAAATTATCACAACAATTTACAATTTGTATTTGTTATGAGGAGGTATGTGTACTGAAGTCAGAAGTAAAGATTTCACCACCACTTTTGAAGATTTTAAGCATTAAATTAAAACATTTCTTAACAAATGAAAAGAAAATTAAACACACCCAATTACAGTTACACAGTTAAATTTAGTCTTACAACATTTCCCAAAATATTTCTACTTAGCTGGACTCACAAATAAACACCCTTTTCCAGGAAACAATTCATATAGGTTCTTAATCTATAAAAAAATCCAGTAATATTACTGCAAGGCACCCACTGTTGCCATAGGGGAGGTATTTCACAGGCTCCTCTCTCCCTCTCACTCAGCAATAGAAATCCCAGGCTTGTACCAAAGCCTTGCTTTCTGGAACAAACAAACAGTGCTTACTTCACTGGTCTGTCCTCGCACAGCACACTCTTCAAGATATCATATGCCCACACCTCTTATACAGCTTTCAATCTTTCCTTAAATATATTTTTCCTCTTTCATCGTTAAACCCATTGTTCTTAACTTTCTTTGGAAGTTACCATTCCCAGAATATAAAAATCTTTCATGTTCTTTATGGCCGCTACTTTTGGGAAAAATAAACTTAGTAAATAAAAATAAGCTTGGCTTTATTCATTTATGATCTTTGCCAGTTGTAAAACTTCCTTTTATTTCTCTTTGAAATTCAACAGTTAAAATTCAACTCCTCATTTATCTCCTAATGCAAATTCCTATTCATGCTGAATTTACTTGTATCCCATGTTAGCTTGTTCATCTTCAAAATGCCTGCTTTTACACCTAACCCGTTGATGATTTAAACCTTGCAGCCTGACTGTCTTCAAACATAAACACAGCCTGCACAAGCCTGCTTCACAGTATCCCACCGTAATATTGGAAAAAATGATATTTTCTTAACAGTTATCCAATGACACCTTATGGAAGCTGCAAATGTATGAACATTGGGTGAGGGGATGAGTTGTGATGTGGTTGACTGTGGCAGTGTAGCATGCCAATACTCTATAGGAAGAAAGATAATTTGGGCATGGGGCTAGAGCATGCATGGAGTTGTATCCCAGCATCAAATAATACCTTCAGGAGAAATCACAGTGTGATGGTTTTGGGAGTATTAGGTGGGGTCCAGTTGCATCTCCAAAAAACAGGATTCCACCATGGATATATTTTTCAGCAGTACCATCAATAATTTACACTAAAGCTGCTGCAGCATGATCACCTGAGTGCAATAAAAAATAAAATGTGGCGCGATGCACGATGTAAACTCAGGATCCTCAGACAATGTATTAGAGTAAGGTATAAACCTATTTCATATCTATACACACCATTTATTTTTTCATTAAACTGAGCTCTCCTCTGCTTCTTCGAGTGGATGTAAGAAAAAGTTTAAGCAGTGGTGGTGTCTTGCCCCTGGGTTGGAAATTTGCAGAGCAAACCCCTCTTCAGAGACTTAGGGAAAAATTTTCTCCCTGTTGGGTGGGCTGGTCTGGAGCGGGTGTGGACGGGTGTGGAGCCGATCGCAGCCTGCGATCAGCTGTGCACCGCCATTTTATGTGGGTGGGCCAATTAAGGCCCGCCCAGTGTGATGTGCACCTGGAAGCGCTCAGTGCTACCTGTGCGGCTGGGGGGAGGAGAGAGAGTCGGGGCCTGTGCTCTTTTGCGTGCAAATGGGCGCAGAAATCTCTCTCAGGCATGGAGCTGCCTCAGGGAGATTAATTTCATCCTGAAAAATTGAATAAAAGAATTAAAAAAATTATTCAGACATGTCCCCTCATGTGACAGTGTCACATGAGCTGGGACATGTTTGTGAATTTTGATAAAAATTTTTAGTTAAGTTATAAACCCTTCATGAAACCTCATCCCACCCGTGGATGAGGTTCCATGAAAAATGCGAAGTCTGCCTGGGCTCTTCGGCTGCCCGCCAACCTGAAGGTTGGACAGGCAGCTCTGACAAGTACTTTCATTGGATTATTAACGGCTTTAACAGGTCTTTGGTGCACAGCTGACTCTGGTGCGTGCCCGCCGAACGGAAGATCAGAATGATGCACGGTGACGTCGGGACGCATGCCCGATGTCACCACGCATCAGCATGTGGGCCTGCCCCCACACACCGAGCAGAAGATTCTGGCCTTAATCTCATAATCTAGGCTGATGCTGCAGTTCAATACTGAGGGAATGCTGCACTCTTGGAGGTGCAGCTTTTCACATGAGATGTTTACCCAGAGGCACCTTTTCCCTCCCACGTGGACCTATAAGATAGAGTGAAAAGTAGGAAACCAGGTCAACATTTATCCCTCAACTAACATCACTAAATGGGATTATCTGGTCATTTTCATTTCCATTTGTGAGACTTTGCTCAATTAGGCTGCCATGATTTCCTATATTACATCAGTAACTATGCTTAAAAAATCCTTATCTGACTGTGACTAGCTCTGGGATGTCCTGCAATCTTATGAAGAAAGGTTGAATAGGGTGGGACTATACCCATTGGCGTTTAGAAGAATGAGAGATGATCTTACTGAAACATATAAGATATTGAGGGAATGAAGACAGAAAATGCTGGAAAAACTCAGCAGGTCTGACAGCATCTGTGGAGACAGAAACAGAGTTAACGTTTCATGTCTATATGACCCTTCTTCAGAGCTAAAGAGAAATAAACAGTATAAATTTCATCACGCATCTAAGGGGGTTGGAGCAGTTGAAGCTGGATAGAAGACCAGCGATAGGTGGGGGCTAAGGAGAGATTGACAAAGATGTCATTGACAAAAAGACAAAAGGATTTAATGGTAGTGGTAAGGACTAAAGAAGGTGCTGATAGTGGCATAAAGGTAAGAAAACAGAATATGTTAGTAGCAGAACAAGGATAAGCACTCTGTGAAAGAACAACATGGAACAAGTAACACATGGCCCTTTTGAGGATGGGGTGGGGGGAAAGTGACAGTAGTTGGGAAAAAGAGATTAAAAAAAAGGATAAAACAATGAAAAAATGAATAAAAATGAAAATAAGTGGATAAAAATAAAAATAAACTTTAAAAAAGGGATTAAAAAAGGGGTGAGGATAGAGGAAAGACTTCATGGTCTGAAGTTGTTGAACTCATTGGGCTGAACTTTCCCCCTGTTGGGGGGGAAGTTGATGGGCGGGCACTTGCAGACGCACTTCCGATCGGTGCCAATTAGGGCCCGCCCAGGGTGACGTCTGCACGGAAGCGCTATGCGCTTCCTGTGCAGGCGGGGGTGGGGATTCCTAAAAGCGAGAGTGCGCTCTTTCACACATGCGCACAAAAGAGCGCACTCATCTCCCTGAGGCTAAGTGCAGCCTCAGGGAGATCGCCTCTACTTTCAAAAATATTAAAAATAGAAAAAAAAATGCCTTCCATGTCCCCTCATGTGACAATGTCACATGAGTTGGGACATGTTCATAATTTCCAAAAAAACTTTATTAAAGTTTTAAAAACCCAACATGAAACCTCATCCCGCCTGTGGATGAGGTTTCGTGTTTTCTCTACTTCCCGCCGGGGCTCCTGGCCTGCTCGCCAACCTTTAGGTTGGACGGGCATGTCCATTAATTACTTTAATTGATCTGTCAATTGCCTCAATTGGCCATTGACAGGTTGGCAGGTGTGCAGGTGATTTTGCTGCGCCCCTGCCTTCCTGAAAATTTAAATGGGGCGCGGTGACCCCGATCGCTGACGGTAAAATCCTGCCCATTGTTAAGTTCAGAAGGCTGAAAGGTGCCTAATCGGAAGATGAGGTGCTGCTCCTCCAATTTGCATTGGGCTTCATTGGAACATTGCAGCAGGCCAAGGACAGACATGTGGACATGAGAGCAGGATGGTGTGTTGAAATGGCAAGCGACAGTAAGGTCTGGGTCATGCTTGTGGACAGACCGAAAGGTGTTCCGCAAAGCGATCATCCACTCTGCGTTTGGTCTCCCCAGTGTGGAGGAGACTGCATTGGGAGCAGTGAATGCAGTCAGGAGCCAATTAAAATGTTGTTGCCAGGCAGCCTCTTTGGTCCAGGACTCCTTTCGGCACCATCTTATTTTTCATGGCACACTCTGTTCCAGGACTGCAACATTGTACACATCTCTCATCCTGTTCCAATTGACATATCTTTCAAACTGCAGCCATTTTAATCTTAATCCACAGTCAAACAGAAAATAAAAAAGAGTTCTTTAAAGCAGTCCAACAGAAATAAAAATATATGTTCCTTACACAAGTGAAGTGCTGCTTCACCTGAAAGGAGTGTTAAGGGCCTTGGACTGTGAGGAAGGAGGAGGTAAAGGGGCAGGTGTTGCGCCTTCTGCGATTGCATGGGAAGGGGATGAGGAATTGGGAGTGATGGAGGAATGGACCAGGGCATCCTGGAGGAAACGGTCCCTATGGAATGCTGACAGGGGGCTGAGGGGAAGATGTATTCGGTAGTGGCATCATGCTGGAGTTGGTGGAAATGGTGGAGGATGACCCTTTAAATGCAGAGGCTGGTGGGCTGAAAAGTGAAGACAAGGGGACCCTGTCATGGTTCTGGGGGGAGGGAAAGGTGTGAGGGCAGATGTGCGGGAGATGGGTCGGACATGGTTGAGAGCCCTGTCAACCACAGTGGGTTGTTAAGTTAAGGAAGGAGGAAGACTGTTAGAAGAGATGTTTTGAAAAGTGGCATCATTGGAACAGATGCGATGGAGGCAAAGGAACTGAAAGAATGGGATGGAGTCCTTCCGGGAAGCAGGTATCAGGAGCTGTAGTCGAGGTAGCTGTGGGAGTTGGTGGGCTTGTAATGCGTATTGGTGGACAGTCTATCACAGAGAGGTCAAGGAAGGGAAGGGAAGTGTCGGAAATGGACCATATGAAGGTGATAGAGAGGTGGAAATTGGAAGCAAGATTGATCAATTTTTCCAGGTCCAAACGAGAACATGAAGCAGCACCGAAACTTTTATCTTAAGATATTGAGGGGAGGTTGTTTCCCCTTAAGGAGGGAACTAGGGGGAATACAGTTTAAGAATGAGGTCTCCCTTCTAAGATGGGCACAAGGAGAATATTTTTCTTTCAGAATTCTCTTCCCCAGAAAGCAGTGGAAGCTGGGTCATTGAATTTATTCTAGGCTGAGTTGGACAGATTTTTAATCTACAAGAGATTTAAAGGTTATTGGAGTCAGTCAGCAAAGTGGAGTTGAGACTACAACCAGATCAGCCATGATCTTCTCGAAAGGTGGAGTTGGTTGGAAGGGCCAAATAGAACCATAGAAAAGTTACAGCACAGAAGGAGGCCATTTGGCTTATCTTTTCCATGCCAGCCCAAGGACACCCAGGTACCCTTTCTAATCCCACCTTCCTGCACTCGGCCCATAGCCCTGCAGCTTACAGCACTTTAGGTGCAGATCCAGGAACTTTTTAAAAGAGTTTAGAGTTTCTGCCTCTGCCACCAAATTGGGCAGCAAATTCCAAACACCCACTACCCTCTGCGTAAAAAAAAAGTTCTTCCTCATGTCCCCCCTTCACCTCCTGCCACTTATCTTGAAGCTGTGTCCCCTGGTTCTAGAATCCTCCACCAAGGGAAACAATTTTATCCTCTCCGCTCTATCTATTCCCTTCATAATTTTGTACACCTCAATCAAGTGGCTTACTCCTTCTCCAATGTAAGTTGAAAGGTGTACATAAATGCAAGTTATTTACTTCTGAATTATGCAGACACAGATACTACCAATAATGAATATAGAAGCAGAATTCATTATTGTTCTCTGCTGTGGTAATTCTCAGGTGATTTTGAATGAAGATGATAATTCCTGCTTCTGACTCCAGTCTGAGATTCACGCCCAGCAGCAGACTCCAAATACGCATGCGCAGACAGCTGCAGGGGGCACAGAGTTAGTCCCGTCTTCGCCTCGCTTCTATTGGCCACTCCCGATCGTTCCCGCCTTCCTATTGGAGAATTGAATCTGTCAATCCAGCAGAGGAACTTCCGGTGTTTTGGGGCGGAGTAAAGAATGGCGGAGAACGGAGGGGAGCAGCAGCTGCAACAGCAGGCCATGGAGAGTGAGTGAGAGGAGAGGGAAAGATGGGTAGGGGGAAGGAGGTAGGGGAAAAGGGGGCGGGGGCAGGGGAAAATGGGGGGAAAAGGGGGCGGGGAGTAGGGGTGGGGAATAGGGGGATAGGGAATAGGGGGGGAGGGGGTGGGGAATAGGGGGGGAGGGGGTGGGGAATAGGGGGTAGGGGGAGGGGGAATAGGGGGTAGGGGGGAGGGGGAATAGGGGGTAGGGGGAGGGGGTGGGGAATAGGGGGTAGGGGGGAGGGGGTGGGGAATAGGGGGTAGGGGGAGGGGGGTGGGGAATAGGGGGTAGGGGGGAGGGGGGTGGGGAATAGGGGGTAGGGGGTGGGGAATATGGGATAGGGGGTGGGGAATGGGGGTAGGGGGTAGGGAATAGGGGGTAGGGGTGGGGAATGGGGTAGGGGGTGGAGAATAGAGGGTAGGGGTAGGGGTAGGGGGTGGGGAATAGGGAGTGGGGTAGGGGGTGGGGAATGGGGGGGTAGGGGTAGGGGGTGGGGAATGGGGAGTAGGGGTAGGGGGTGGGGAATGGGGAGTAGGGGTAAGGGGGTGGGGGGTAGGGGTAGGGGGTGGGGAATGGGGGTAGGGGGTGGGGAATGGGGAGTAGGGGGTGGGGGTGGGGAATGGGGAGTAGGGGGTGGGGGTGGGGAATGGGGGGTGGGGGTGGGGAATGGGGAGTAGGGGGTGGGGGTGGGGAATGGGGAGGGGAATGGGGGGTAGGGGGTGGGGGTGGGGAATGGGGGTGGGGAGTGGGGGTAGGGGGTGGGGAATGGGGGGTAGGGGGTGGGGGTGGGGAGTGGGGGTAGGGGGTGGGGAATGGGGGGTAGGGGGTGGGGGTGGGGAATGGGGGTAGGGGGTGGGGAATGGGGGGTAGGGGGTGGGGGTGGGGAATGGGGGTAGGGGGTGGGGAGTGGGGGTAGGGGGTGGGGAATGGGGGGTAGGGGGTGGGGGTGGGGAATGGGGGTAGGGGGTGGGGAATGGGGGGTAGGGGGTGGGGGTGGGGAATGGGGGTAGGGGGTGGGGAATGGGGGGTAGGGGGTGGGGGTGGGGAATGGGGGTAGGGGGTGGGGAGTGGGGGTAGGGGGTGGGGAATGGGGGGTAGGGGGTGGGGGTGGGGAATGGGGGTAGGGGGTGGGGAATGGGGGGTAGGGGGTGGGGGTGGGGAATGGGGGTAGGGGGTGGGGAGTGGGGGTAGGGGGTGGGGAATGGGGTTGGGGGTAGGGGGTAGGGGTTGGGGAATAGGCGGTGGGGGGTAGGGTGGTGTGGGGATAGGGGTAGGGTGTGGGGGGCAGGGGGTGGGGAATAGGGGGTAGGGAATAGGGGAAAAGAGGACGGGGAGTAGGGGTGGGGAATATGGGGTGGGGGCAGGGTTAAGGGGTAGGGAATAGGGGGTGGGGGTGGGGGTAGGGGTAAGGGGCGGGGAATAGGGGGTCGGGCTAGAGGTAAGGGGTAAGGGGTGGGAATAGGGTGTAGGGGTAAGGGGTGGGGAATAGGGATTAGGGGTAGGGGGTGGGGAATAGGGGTAGGGAGTGGGGAATAGTGGGTAGGGGTATGGGGTGGGGAATAGGGGGTAGGGGTATGGGGTGGGAAATAGTGGATGGGGAATAGGGGATAGGGGGTAGGGAGTGGGGAATAGGGGGTAGGGAGTGGGGAACAGGAGGGGAATAGTGGGGGTGGGGAATAGGGGGTAGGGAGTGGGGAATAGGGGGTAGGGAGTGGGGAATAGGAGGGGAATAGTGGGTGTGGAGAATGGTTAGGGAATAGTGGGAGTGGGGAATAGTGGGGGTGGGGAATGGGGGATGGGGGGTGGGGGGTAGGGGGGTGTGGAATGGGGGGTAGGGGTGTGTGGAATGGGGGGTGGGGGGTAGGGGTGTGTGGAATGGGGGGTGGGGGGTAGGGGGTGTGGAATGGGGGTTGGGGTTAGTGGGTGGGGAATGGGGGTGGGGGTGGGGGGTGGGGAATGGGGTGTTGGGATGGGGAATGGGGGGTAGTGGGTGGGGAATGGGGGGTAGGTGTAGGGGATGGGGGGTGGGGTGTGGGGAATGGGGTTGTGGGGTGTGGGGGGTAGGGTGTGGGGAATAGGGGGTAGGGGGTGGGGAATAGGCGTTGGGGAATAGTGGGGGTGGGGATTGGGGGATGGGGGGTAGGGGGTGGGGATTGGGGGTTGGGGGTGGGGAATGGGGGGTGGGGGTAGGGGGTGGGGTTGGGGAATAGAGGGGGGGTGGGAGGTAGGGGGTGGTCAGGAATAGGGGTGGGGGTAGGGGGTGGTCGGGAATAGGGGTGGGGGTGGGGAATAGGGGGTGGGAGGTAGGGTGGTGGGGAATAGGGTGTAGGGGGTGGGGAATAGTGGGAGGTAGGGGGTGGGGTGTAGGTGGGTGGAATAGGGGGTGGGGGAATAGTGGGGGGTTGGGGGTAGGTGGGGAATAGGGGGTGGGGGAATAGTGGGTGGTAGGGGGTGGGGGGAATAGTGGGGGGTAGGGGGTGGGGGGAATAGGGGGGTCGGGGTGGTAGGGGAATAGGAGGGTGGTAGGGGAATATGGGGTGGGGGGAATAGGGGTAGGGGTGGGGAATAGTAGGGGGTGGGGGGGAATAGGTGGTGGGGGTAGGGGGTGGGGGGGAATAGGGGGAAGGGTGTGGGGTGGGGGAATAGGGGGTGTGGGTGGGGGGTAGGGGTTTGGGAATGGGGGGTGGGTTGTAGAGGGGGTGGGGGGTAGGGGAATAGGGGGTGGAGGTAGGGGAGTGGGGGAGAATAGGGGGTGGGGGCTGGGGAGTAGGGGGTGGGGGGTAGGGGAATATGGGGTGGGGAATGGTGGCAGGGGAAAAGTGGGTGGGTGTGGGGAAAGGGGCGCGAAAGGGGGTGGGGTGGGGAAAGGGGGTGGGGGTCAGGGTGGGAAAGGGGAAAGGGAAAAGGGGCTCAGGGGGAAAGGGAAAAGGGGCTCAGGGTGGGAAAGGGAAAAGGGGGTCAGGGTGGGAAAGGGGTGGGGGTGAAGGGGGAGGTGGGGAGGTTGGGGGAGGAGGGGGTGTTGAGATTGGGGGGGAGGAGGGGGTGGGGAGGTGGGGGGGGAGAAGGGGGTGGGGAGGGGGGAAGAAGGGGGGAGGGGGAGAAGGGGTTGGGGAGGGGAGGTGGGGGGGCAGGGGGAGAAGCGGGGAGGGGAGGTGGGAGGGCAGGAGGAGAGGTGGGGGAAGGGGGGAAGGGGAGGTGGGGGGAGCGGGAGAAGGGGGTGGGGAGGGGAGGTGGCGGGGGAAGGGTATGAGGGGAGGGGGAGAAGGGGTGGGGAGGGGAGGTGGCAGGAGAGGGGGTAGAAGGGGTGGGGAGGTGGGGGAGAAGGGGGTGGGGAGGAGTGAGAAGGGGTTGGGTAGGGGGGAGAAGGGAATGGGGAGAGGGGTGAGAAGGGAATGGGGGGAGGGGGAGACGGGGATGGGGGAGGGGGGTGAAGGGAATGGTGGGGGGGGGGAGAAACGGGTGGCGAGGGGGGGAGGGTGGTGTGTGGGGGGGAGGGGGGTTGGCGATAGGTGGGTTGGGGGAATGAGCGAGAGATGGGTGTGAGGGGGAGATGGGGCATGCTAGTGGAGGTGGGGAAAGGGAGGTTCGGGGTGGGGGATCCTGGAAATGGGGGTTGATGGGGGAGGGTGGAAATGGGGCTTGAGAGAGAGAGAGAGGCAGGATTGGGGAGGACTAGGGACTGGGGACATGGAGCAGGAGGATGGGAGGAGGAGAATGGGACAAGGAGAGACCATGAGGGTGAGAGGAGGGAGTGAAGCGGAGAGAGAAAATTAAGGGCTGGGGGGAGTGAAGGTCCTTGATGTGTGAAGGTGAGTGAAGTGTTGTTGGGCGGCGGGGTAGATGAGTGAGGGAGGTGCTGTGGAGAGGGCAGGAGGATGTCAAAGGCTGTTGAATATGGGGGAGGGACACGAGTGAGTGACAGTGGTTGGTAGGAGAGTGAATGAGGGATCAAGGGTGCGTGAGTCTTTGAAGGACAGAGGGGGAGTGAGTGATTGAAGAGGTAGGGACTGAGGAGGTGAGGGTGGGAGAGTGACCTCAAGATTGCTGAGTTAAGAGGGGAGGGCATGGGGAGGACATCAGTAGAGATGATGGGGAAAGGAGATGGGCACAAGGGTGTGAGTGAGTGAGAGGTCAGGGGTGGTGATGGAAGGGGTATTGGTGAGGGGGCTGTGGAGGAGGATGGGGATGTCAGGAGTGACTGTGCGTGGGGACAGGGAGCAGAGTGGTCAGGCCGATGAATGCTAGGAAATACAGTAACCATGTGGTGGTTGACAGTTGACAGGCGAGTGGAATCTGAAGAGTCTGGGGATGAAGAAGGACGGAAGAAAGGAACTATTGATGAGATGTCTCAGAATATAAGATTGAGGGGAACTGGAGGAAACGCATCAGGTACCAAACTTCTGCATTTTTACATTATATGGTGCATTTTCAAAAGTCCAGCGAGAAGCAGTTCTCCAAATTTTCTGTTCCTGACCATGCCCCTCTCAACTGAGAGCGATTCGATCTATTTCCTAGCTCCTCAGTTCAACTCTGCTAGGACTCTTGCCTAAGTTTTCTTCTGTTTGATGCTTTTCTTCCTCCCTATGGGATTGTGGCTTCTTTTGGTCATCCTGTTGCACCTTAAGTTGCCACCACCTCCCTCTCCATTTGGTGGAGTGTGGGGGATAGGCCTCACTACCCTGTGACGCTCTGGCACACTGCTTCGTGACTCCTCACAAGGGCACCTTTACGTGGAGTAATACGTTGTTACTGCCTCCTTTCTCTCTTTTGCTTACATCCAACTTTAGTGTTCTCCAACTTTATTTAATGATTGTGGGCAGAGGCAGCAGATTTCAATTTAGATTTCAATTGCTCCCCATCTTAAAATAGCTTAGAAACTATAAGTAGGAAGCGGTAGATGGTGGAAATTTAAAACAACTAATAAAGCCAAAGATTTGATGGACGTTTTTTAACTTTCTCAAATCGTACTGCTACCCTTAAAGGATTTCTGTCCGTACACCCCCAGGTCTTTGCACCCTCTTTAAAATTGCACTATGTAGTTTATTTTGCCCCTCAGTATTCATTTCAAAATGTATCGCTTCATACTCCTCTGCATTAAATTTTACCTGCCATGTCTCTGTGCCTATTTCACCAGTCTGTGTATCTCCTGAAGTCTGTTACTCCTCCTCGCTGTTTCCTACATTTCCAAATTTCAAGACTTTGAAATTATCTCCTGTATACCCCAGTACCATCATTAACCCATGGGATTGTATACTTCCCTCTAGTCTTAAAAAAAAATCAACCATTTACCTCCACTGTCTGCTTTCTGGCCCTTAGACCATTTCATTTTCACACAGCCACTGTCCCATGGGCTTCAATATGCTAACAAATGTATTATGTGGCACTTTACCAAACATCTCTTGGAAGTCCATATGCAAAGCATCAACCACACCATTACTTCATCAAAGAACACAATCAAGTTATCAAACATGATTTTCCTCCAACAAACATTAATCAGGGAAGGAAATCTGCTATCTTTAGCTAGTCTGGTCTACCTGTGACTCCAGACTCTCAGAAATGTGGTGGTTCTTAACTGCAACCTGCAATGGCCTAGCAAACCACTCAGTTGTATCAAACCGCTGCAGGGAAAAAAAAAACAGTCGGTAATATGAACTGTGGCAGTTCATGAAGGTGACTTGCCTCCACCTTTTCAAGAGAACTGGAGATGGTAAATTGATGGCTGACAGCATAAGATGAAAGGAGGTACAATGAAAGAAATGGAAGGGCATGTATGAGACCAGAGAATTTATGTTCTTATGTCTCTCTTGCTCTGAAACAATGGAAGCATCGTGGGGTTAGTGTGGAGGTATTGGACCATTTTTATTGAGCTGGCAATGATTAAATAGCTCTTTTACTTTAGCACTCTTGTCTTGCAATGAGAAGGAACTGCAGCGATAGCAGTACACGTGTCCATGGGAAGAAGGTATAAGGTAGGGCTTGAAAATTGAGGTTGAATTTGGAGGGGATGGTGGTACCAGAGACATGGTTTGATTGAAACATATTGCAGCCTGTCGATTATCTCCTTCTGGAATCATGTAGGTTCTTTAGGGGCTGTTGCCCTCCTGAAGCTACTCTTACAGAGCCACTTTGCTGCTTGATGTTCTCAGGGTTGCTTCAATTGCTTGTAAACTCCTTTCCCTTGGGTTCCATGGTTTGTACTGTCCCACTCTCTAAGCTTTCTCGGCAGTCCAGTTCCTACAAAAACAAACAAAGCCTACTGCAGAAACAAATGGGACAGAGAAAGGGGAGAGACACCAAAGAGAATCGGAGTATGGATAATGAGACAGGGAAGCAGGAGACTGGAGAAACTAGTGGGAGCAGAGAGTAGAGGAATTTGTAGAAAGGAATGGTAAACAGTACTGGAGAAAGAGGTGGTGAAACAAGTAGTTGGAATGAGAGGAGTGTTAATAAAGAGAGACTGATTGGCAAAGGGTGAGAGAGGATGAAAAGTAGAGACAAGAATATAATATAAGAAATATGAGCAGAAGTAGACCTTATGGCCCCTCGAGCCTGCTCCTTTCAATCATGGCTGAAGTTCTGCTTCCAGTCCACTCTTTCTCCCCCGCCTTTAATTCCCTGAGAAACCAAAAATATCTATCTCTCAGCCTTAAGTATACTTAATGATGGAGCATCCACAAGCTTCTGAGATAAAGAGTGCCAAAGATTCACAACCCTTTGAGTGAAGGAATTTCTCCTCATCTCAGAAAATAATTAACCCTTATCCTGAGACTGTGAACCTGTGTACTAGATTCTGCAGCCAGAGCAAACAACCTGTCTATCCTGTCAAGCCTCTTCAGATTTGAGTCTCAAATGCTGCAAATCTGGAATTTAAGATAGAGGATATTGGAAACATTAGTAGCGGGAAAGAGAATAAGTAGCTTGGAAAGCGAATTGATGTGGTAAATGACTTGTACACTGCACAATAGATAACAGTTAGACTTGAGAGAAAAAAAATGCAGGACTGAACAAAAATATGTAAATAGTGAGAAATTAACATTTTAAGATCCATGCGTGTTGGAAGCATGAGAGGCAAAGAAACCGATGTGAGGAGGGGTGGGGAAACTGCAGTTGCATTTGTTTTCATTTCAAATCTGTTGCAAGAGGAAACTGGACCAGCTACTTGCAAGTAGATTAAAAGACCAGATCTGAACCATGGAATCAGGCACTCCATCATGTGCTGGCCTCTGGCAAAGGATATCTGACCCAAGTTTGCCTTTCTAATGTTCCTTAATAAACTTTTTGTAGAGAAAAGTGTAATTGTCTTTAATTTTTTACTTCAGTACAGAAATATTAATATTGATTAGGCTAATAAAAAAAATGTTAAATTCTGTTTCAGGAGAGCCAGACACTCCAGTTGATATTGACACCATCATTTTAGATTCTGAAGCAGAAGTAAGTCACCTTTTAATGGAGCTTTGATACATTGAAGATTGTGATTGTACACAGCCTGGATTGTTGGGGTGCCTGGTTTAGTTACTTTGGCTCATGTTTTTCAAGGAAGGTGCAATGATGGGTTGGTCATCTTCATGCATTTGCTGCTGTTGAGTGAAGCTAGATTCCAATGTTGACTATTCACTGTCCTTGGAAATCCATTGAACTCTGGCAAGCACCCTCTCACATGGTTCCACCTCATGGCTTTATGTGAGCTCTTCTGGTTGATGTTTCTGTTCATTTTCCCACTTACAGCATCAAATCCTATTAGCTACAAATTAGCTACATCTATGGCAGTGGCAATGCGCTGCCTTTATCATTAACTTTCTGTTCAGGTGAAGGCATTAACATTTGTGGTTTAATACTTGTGGATCCCTGGAGAAGGGGATCCTGCCATTTGTGAATGGAAGTGGCTGTAATGCTATTATTCCACAAGCTAATTGGTTAGTTTCCCCATCCTATTCAAAACAGTATTCGCACTGGGGAGTTGAACAATTATGGTTGTTACTCAGAAGAACCTACACAGACATCAGTATTGGTTGACTGTAGCCAAGGCTCACAGTTTCCTAAAATGTCAGCAGGTGAGTCTTCCCCAATATTATCAAAGTTACTGTTGACAGTTCACCTGCTGATATTCTCTGCACATGGCACTTTACCCAAGATCTTCCAAGGAGATCTTCATACCTTTAGTCTCTACTGTGCTGTAGATCCTCAGGAAATCATCTCTGTTGCTAGCTTTAGTCTTTCATTAATCACATCTCCCTGGGGCACACCTCGCTCGTAATTCTGCTCAATGCATTAATCAATCTGATTTAGCAATTCCTTATTTGTTGCTTACATGTACCAGAAGTGCATCAACCCTGCAGTCAGCTGGGTGTTTCCCAATACTTGGGCTTATCAGAAGAGCAAAGTTGAGTAAGAGATGAAAGCAAAATACTGCGGATGCTGGAAATCTGAAACAAAAATAAAAATAGCTGGAAAAACTCTGGTCTGACAGCATCTGCGAAGAATAATACAGTTAACATTTCGAGTCCATATGACTCTTCATCACAACTAAGGAAATATAGAAATGAGGTGAAATATAAGCTGGTTGAGGGGGGTGGGACAGGTAGAGCTGGATAGAGGGCCAGTGATAGGTGGAGGCAAAGAAGAGATTGCCAAAGATGTCATAGACAAAAGGACAAAGAGGTGTTGATGGTGGTGATATTAGCTAAGGAATGTGCTAATGGTGACATTAAGGGTAGAAAGCAGGATGAGCAAGGTACAGATAGCCCTAGTGGGGGTGGGGGAAGGAATCGAAATAGGCTAAAAGGTGGAGATAAAACAATAAATGGAAATGAATTTAAAAATAATGGAAATCGGTGGGGAAAGAAAAATATAGTAAGTTTTTAAATTATTGGAAAAAGGGGGTGGGGTGGAGGAGAGAGTTCATGATCTGAAGTTGTTGAACTCAGTGTTAAGTCCGGAAGGTTGTAAAGTGCCTAGTCAGAAGATGAGGTGCTGTTCCCCCAGAGTAAGAGATGATCTGTTTAGTCTGTCAAGTAGTGTACTCTATTCAGGTGAACTGGGTTGAGACTGGTGACCTTGAGCTCTTAGCTCTAAGGAGTAACTTTTGTTTATGATAAATGAAGCAGGATCTTATTGAGACTTCAAAATTTTAAAATCCACCAGATGCTATTTTAGATAGTCGGTACTGAAATCAATAATACAATGTACAATATTGGTGCAATTCATTTTTTTTGCAAAATTGTGTTCTAATTTCAAGTGTTGCTGGTAATAGCTTTCAGTTAAAGTACCTGTTTGTAGATGAGCTGGACTAAACTCAGTACCTGAATATATCCTTGCCCTGTTCAGATTGTGGAAAAGTAACCAGCCCTTTTAAGAAAGAAAGACTTTCATTTCTAGTGTCTTTCACGACCTTAGGACATCTCGGTGCTTCATAACCAATGAAGTATTTTGAAATATTCTCTCTGATTGTAAGAAATGCTGCAGGCAGTTTGCACACAGCAAGGTTGGATAAATAGCAATGTGATAATGACCAGATAATCTGTGTTTAGTGATGTTGTTTGAGGGATCAGTATTGGCCAGGGCATGGGAGGGTGCAGGGAAAGGGTGGGCAACATCCCTGCTTTTTAAATAGTGCAGGTACAGTTTTTAAATCCACCCTGGAGGGTAAACAGGGCCTCAGTTTAGCAAATTACCCAAAATGAGACATGCCTGATGGTTTCCCAGTACTGCACTGGGGTGTCAGCCTAGATTTTGTGCTAGAATCTCTGGAGTGGAGCTTGAGCCCACAACCTAACTCAGAGGAGAGTGCTACCCACCGAACCATAGCTGAATCACTTTCAGTGATGGTGACTTTCAGGTCTGCCACTGAAGGGTGGCTTTGTTTGGGTTACCAAACCAGAATAAAATGATAACTGTGTTTGTGCTCTTGCTACAGCTGCTCCCTCTGGTGAGCTGATGGTGCATCGCACATTAAGGCAACCACTCCTTTTTGAAAGGTTATTTTGGAATGAAAGGTTTATTGGGATTGTGGGACCTTCATTGCTTATTGCATGTTGTAGGGCCTTGGTTTTGCGTAAGTGTAGTTGCTCATGTAAATCATGATTTTCAAAGTAATAATATGTGAAATGATTTGAGGTGCAATGTAAATACAAACCTTTAATGTGTTCTCCCATTCTTATTGTACATTCCAAGTAAGCATCACGGGATGATAAATTTGAGGTTTTGTTCCCTTTAACACAGCTGATTATTTTATGCCTTTCTAGGATGTCGATCTCAACCACTGCAGAATTGGGAAAATAGAAGGATTTGATGTACTGAAGAAAGTGAAGGTAATATCAGCTGATATCTGAGGCATTATAGTTAATTCTTTTACCACCTCTGCACGCCTTAGGTATTTGATATTGCAGCATCTTGATAACTGGATGGTGCTTCCTGATATGGTGGAAAAGACCCTCCTTGTAGATAGTAAAATTTCCTGTAGAGATGTGATTTGTTCTAGTCCCTGTTTGAGTACTTCTGTCACCTCTGTTCATTATATTCCCTTTCCCATGCAATATCTGCCTTCCCTAGTCAATATTCTCTTCACATAGCAGTTCTTTCAGTGGAATGCATGAGGTTAGGCATTGGCATGTTGGGAATTTGCTTCCTGGCTGAGATTAGGAGTTTATTCTAATCACAGGAGCAACCCACATTCAAAACTCTTACATCAGAATGCCTGTTTGTAGCTATTTTTTTGTAACTAAAACATCTTAGCCACTTAATTCACCCCTTTCCCTGCCTCCTGCCAGGCACTTGGTGGAAGAATGAAACAGTTCTGTTTTGCCAACTGCTAGGTCCTGTCGTTGCCTTATGACTGTAAAGGGTTCCCTTTAGTCCTTCTGAAATAGAGTGAACTGCAGTCATGCTGATGCAGTGGTTCTTCACAGTATTACAACCAAGTCTGTTGGTGAGCAGGCTGCTTCTGAGACCAGCCCCATTGGATGATTGTCTACTTGTGAAGTTTGTTACCATTCCATAGTGATCTGTTCTATTTGTGTATCTAGCTTTGAGATGACTGTAGAGAGGGTTGGAGATTTGAGATTATATAGCTGATTTTAAAAAAAACTAAACTGAATTGATTCCTTTATTGGTGATGTGAGGATAGTCCTTGAGCTGAATTTCTGTCTATTACTGTATTTTGCTGTGCGGTGAATCTTTCCGGGATGTTCGGACTCTCTGCCAACTTCTGACAGTTTCTATTAAACTCTTCTGGTTGAGATCAGCGTTTAATTCTCTTGCTATGCTTTAGCATTCCTATAAAATGTGCTTTTTGATGTGTTCAATTGACATCCTGTTTCACTATGTATGTTGCACGTTACTGGTCCAGGAATGGGTTCCAAATTTGGATCTATTGCTGTCTGTTTTGTTTGAACAGGTCACCGCTCAGGAATGCTGATCTAAACTTTGATGGTTCAATAGCCAGAAGCTGAAGCCGACTTGAGCCCAAAAAAAAACCCATCCTGGAAAATTTTCCACGCAACAGGAATAAGGCGGAAATTTGATGTCCAATTCGAGTAATATATGCAAATCTTTCCCACCCAAAAGTATAAATAGTTACAAAAAATGCTACATATCAAAACTCACATAGAATATAAAATTAATAATTGCAATTTGCTGTGTTGGTTTTGATTTTCAATGCAACTAAATTATTGATTGTAGGGACATAGTGAGCAGGAGTAGACCATTCAGCCCTTCGAGCCTGCTCAGCCACTCAATTAGATCATGGCTGATTTTCCTCAACACCATTTTCCCACGCCATCTGCATATCTCTTGATGTCATTGCTATCTATATCAATCTCGTCTCGAACATACTCAATGACTGAGCTTCCATGGCCATCTGGGTTAGAGAGTTCAAAAAATTCACTACCCTCTATCAATGTTGGACATTTTGGAAAGTTAAGGATTGATAGAATTTCTTTGTATCCTAGAGCAACTGATTTTCCAAGATAAACAGGCTGACTGAGTGTTGTGAGAAAGCATAGCCTGTCTTTTGCTTTTAGTGTCTGCGTGTTATAGATGAAAAGCGCTTGGTGCAAGGAAATAAGTGTCGGTAATGAAATCAGCCACGATTAAAGTGTAACCTTAGAGATTAGGCAGAAAACATTGGTGGAGAGATCCATTAACTATAGTCTAGAAAGATAATGGTTATTAAAGCCTGTCTGTTGAAGAGGCTAAGAACAATAAAGTCAGGAAGTCCTAAGAGGAGTAATTTTGCAGTAAAGAACTACAGCTGTTTACTTGAATAGTGCCTTGAGGATTCAGGAATAGGTACATCATGAGGTTTTTAACATATCTTTTATAAGGAAGAATATGGTTTTCAATAGTTCTTCAAAGGGCTTGAAAGATACAGAAACCAAAAATTTGCCCCCTATGTGTTTAATTAGGCTGATAACGCAAACTAGAAAAAATATAGAAAATGCTGGAAAAAAACTCAGCAGGCCTGACAGCATCTGTGGAGAGAGAAACAGAGTTGACGTTTCGAGTCCATATGACCATGCTGTGAGCCCGACTGACTATCTCAAATTGGCTGTCAGTGTAATTCTGACGACCAGTTTAAGATTGTCAAGCTCGCAGTGTGGCATCTTTGTGTGTACTCGAAGCTACATATGTTAATACAAAGCCCTGTTCTTTGCGGACAGAAAGAACATGTACATACACTGCGCCTGTTTCAGCCAAACAAAAAACTGTGACAGCCATTCACTGACTCATTCCTCAGGGCAATGCCTTGACCAATCAGGGTCAATCTGCCTGGTTTAAATTTCAAACAATGCTTGGCAGTTAACTGTCAGTCGCCATAACTGGTGCATTCTCCATGGAGACCCTACTTGCCATCTAATCAACACTCTTCACAAACTCTATAAATTATTGTTGAATTCTTGCGAGTGTCCTGATGAAAAATGAAATGCTTAGACTTGTCTCTTTTTTTGAGCAATACTTTGTGATGTCCCAGCGTTGGTAAGACCATGAGCATATCCCCTGACTAAGTCTTAATCTACTTCTGGGATAGACTTATGTCAGTGTAAGTAGGCACACAATGTTATACTCTGCTGGCCATCAGCTACAGAACGCACCAATACCAGTGGAACTGCACATCGTATCATTTAAGGATCTTCTATTCCTTGACTGCTCCATATTTTGACATGCTGAATTGTCAGTAATAGCTGGTTTTTAAGATGCTAGCTATTTAACAGTCACTGGCAAATCAGAAACCATACTAGATTTAGATGTAGCTATGAGTCAGACACTTGATATTTTCATTGCACTATAGAAAGTATTGGGCAATCAAGGTAAAGACTTATGCAGCATTGAATTTCTTCCACCAGGATGTCACCAGTGTAATTAGTAAATCCTTTAATTACTTAATAAACTCAATTTTCACTGTGGGCTGTCTTTTTTTCCCCCTTTTGATGTTTTATTTAAACTTTGATCCAGGTGCAGTGATGTGATCTGGTATGTAGTAAAATTATTACAAGTATAATTTTGTTACTGGGTAGTTTAATACTTGGAATGCACTCCTTACAAGTCCATCCTGGTCTCTGGGTTTATTCTAGGTGCTGTGTCTTCGTCAGAACCTTATCAAGACCATTGAGAACCTTGAGCATCTGATAACACTCCGAGAGTTAGATCTGTATGACAACCAGGTCAATCAATTAGAAAATCTCCAGACATTGAAGGACCTTGAGTAAGTATTAAAATAACTCAATCCATTCCTTTAGTGGCGCCCAGAACTGGATGCAGTATTCTAGTTCTGGCCTAACCAGAGCTTTATAAGGTTCTGTATAACTTCCTTGCTTTTGTACTCCATATCTCTCTTTATGAAGCCCAAGATCCCATATGCTTTGCTAATTACTCTCTCAATATGCCACCTTCAAAGATCGACACCCCCAGCTCCCTCTGTTCCTGCACACTCTTTAGAACTGTGCAATTAAGCCTACATTGCCTCTTCCTACCCCTTCTACCAAAGTGCATCACTTTACACTTCTCTATATTAAATTCCAATTGCCGCTTGTCTGCCCATTCTACTAGCTTATGTCCTGTGGTTTTGGTGTTACTTACTGTTTCATACTGTTTGTCGAACTTCCAAGTTTGGTATCATTGGCAAGTTTTAAATTCTAGAGCACACCGAAGGCCTGTAGTTACAAAAACTACTGTAATTTCTCCTTCATTAGCTTGTAGCTGTGAACTGCCCATTATTCCATAAGTATACATTGGACTGCTTGTAATGGGTGACATTTCCGTGGGCTGGCCCTACACTGACGCCCAAGTGCAGCACAGATCCCAGGTATTGATGGAAGCATAATCAGATTTCACGAAAGGGATTAGCAGTTAAAAAGCTGTTATTTGGATAGGAAAAAACCTAAATTTTCATGCAGTCTCATCATTTGCCTCGCTCCGTTGCTTTTCATAACCTGGTTCACTATTTCACCTGGAAGCTCTGCGTGCTGCAGAGATTGATGCCTTCATTTTTCTGTCGAACTGAAGTGATTTCCCGGTATCCTTTGCTTCAATACAGGATTTTGGATCTCTCTTTTAATATTGTGCGGAAAATTGAGGCTCTTGAGTCACTCACCAAGCTAAAGAAGCTGTTCCTTGTGAACAACAAAATCACAAAAATCGAAAATGTTGGTCACCTGGATCAGCTGGAGATGTTGGAGCTCGGCTCAAATCGCATCCGGGTAAGTATGTGCCGGAATGGCCATTAGAACAGTCCAAATCCCAGTGGGGCTTAGCCTTAAGGCAACACGCTTAAATAACTAATGGAACTCTGGCATTGCACAAAATGTACACCAGGTATTTAACAGTGTACTATTCTGCTGTGTCCTTGTGATGGTGCTCTTACAATGATATTGGAAAAGGAGTTTGGGATTTTGACCCATTGATAATGATGATATGAAATGATATACATCGAATTCAGGATGGTTGCCTTGGAGGGAAACTGAAGTAATTTGTGTTGCCATGATATTGCTGCTCTTGTCCCTCTATGCTAGAATCATGTTGTTGTTTAATCGTTTGCAGAGTTCCTTCACTTTATCCTGTGGTGCATGCTGCAGTTCCATTGTACTGATGGTGGAAACAGTGTGTTGAACTAAGTGGCAAGATGCCAGTCCAGTGGGCTATTTTGCCCTGAGTGGTGTCAAGCTTCTCTAATGTTGTTGCAGGTGTACACAGGTGAACCATTGAGTGGTTCATTCCACTCCTGGTGAGCTTTGTATTTAGTAGAGAGGCTTTGCTCAGTTAGAAAGTGTGTGACTCAATACAGAGCACTTGTAGCAGTGGTGACCAAGCTGATGTAATTAAAACGTCTGATCAAGGATAATCTGCATGTTGGTGTTACTGACATCAAGAAGGGCTTTTTCTTGCTGGGTTTGGAACTATTCCGTAGCCTCCGAGAAAAAGGGAAGTAAATTTGTCTCAAGAACTTTCATAAGAAATTTCTAAATCCTATCCACTTTTGATTTGATTTTAATTTGGTTTGATTTGAAGTTACTTAACAGCGTCCCATTGGTATTGAGCATTGCTTCTGTTTGTGATTGTGGTATGTGTGGATTTAATTTCTTAGCTGTTGAAATGACTCAATATCTGTGCACAGATTTGACCTTTTAAATATGCTGCTACTTGCTGGAGTGTAAATCGAGAACTGGTGTGGAGGAGGGTAAATGTGTCGGTGTGCTCCATTAACACCAGATTGTTCCAGTCACATTTTCCAGAGACTGAGTGTGCTAGGCAGGAGAGGGAGATCGTATTTGGTTTTGATTGCAAGGAGGATGGCTTTCAGAAAAGGATCACTAGGCTGATTCCTGGGATGAAGAGATTGTCGTATAAGGAAAGATTGAGCAGGTTGGGCCTATACTCATTGGAGTTTAGAAGAATGAGCAATGATCTTACTGAAACATATAAGATTCTGATGGGACTTGATAGGGTAGATGCTGAGAAGATGTTTTCCCTCAGGAAATCTAGAACTAGAAGGCACAGTTTCAGAATGAGTAGTTTCCCATTTAAGACAGAGATGAGGATGAGTTTCTTCTGAGGGTCATTAGTCTTTGGAATTCTGTACCCCAGAAAGCCGTGAAGGCTGAGTCATGAATATATATTCAAGCCTGAGTTAGAGTTTTGATCTGCAACGGAGTTGAGGATTTGGGGGGCAGGCAGAAAAGTGGATTTGAGGCCATTAATCAGATCAGCCATGATCTTATTGAATGGCCAAGCAGGCTCAAGGTGCCAAATGCCTACTCCTCCTCTTTCTTGTGTTCTTGTATTATGTTCTATTCATAGATTCATATTGATGGGGCAGAGGGAGGTAGTTGTAATTTTTAATCATTTTAAAAATTTTTTAACAGGTTATAGAAAATATTGAAAATTTGAAGAAACTCGGCAGTTTGTTTTTGGGTAAAAACAAAATCACCAAATTGCAGAACTTGGATGGGCTGACGAATCTCACTGTCCTCAGTATACAGGTAATCTCTGAACCCGAGCATGTGGATACTTGCCACCCAATACATTTAAACAGTTGTTTCTTTGGAATTCAGCCACTCTGCAAAGCAGGTCATTACTCCAGGCTATAAGGAATGATTAGCGAGCTTGGTTCCTTATTCGGACTCATTGGGTTCTTTTCATTTAACTGTTAAGTAATCTTGTAAGGCAGTGGTACAATAAGTGGAATGATCCTAGCTGGGCAAGCCAAGCAGTAGGAGGTTTAGCAGTGGTGTGTGCTAGGAAGTGTCGTACTTTTATCTGCACAACCTCTTTCAGTGCCCCTATGCACACTTGATGGTAGTGGGAAAATGTGATGTTTTAATCTGCACCTAAATTTTCTGGGATCAAGTAGATGGGGAGTAACCGTATGATGTGAAAGTGTGGCATTCACGTTAAACAGAAAATAATTGTTTGGAAATCTTAGGAGAAACCCATTGATGGGTTTGTGCCTGTCTGACACAGTTAAATAAAATTTCAGTGATTAACCTATTACTGACTGTTAATGTATCTGCATTGATGGTTGGTTCTGATGCACTGTGACCTTTCCTTGCAGAGTAATCGGCTGACAAAGATAGAAGGGATGCAAAGCTTGGTCAATCTGCAGGAGCTTTACCTGAGTCACAATGGCATCGAGGTGATTGAAGGTTTGGAGAACAATGTGAGTCACTGTTGCAACATATTCACATCGGAGCACAGGTTAACATTTACTCATATAACAAGGGTGGAACAGAAGGATTCTAACTCTTTAGTAAGAAACTAGGCAGTGCATCGCGTTATCATACAGTTCTTCATCTCTACTTCCTAGATAACTAAGGATGTTAATATATATACTGGCATTTTGCAGAGTGAAGTGCAAAGTGTCGTCTCCAGGTGACGTAGGCTTTGAATGAAAGATAAAATGAACCCGCATTTCTATAGCACCTTTCATGTACTTGGGACCTCCTAAGGGCTTCATAGTCAATGAAGTTCTTCTAGTGTAGCTGCTAATGTAGGAAACAGCAGCCGATTTGCACATAGTGAGGTCCCACCAACAGCATAGAAATGAATGACCATAATCATTTTTTGGGTGTTAATGTTGACCAGAACACATGACTCTTGATCTTCCAGTAATGCTGTGGGATCTTTAACACTCAACAGAGGAGGCAAACAGATTTAACATTTTATCCAAGGATAGCACCACTTACTGCACTAAATTGTCAACCTGGGATTATGTACTGAACATACTGACTTAGGCAAGGGTGTTCCAACTGAGCCAAGGCTAACAGTTGTAAGGGACTTTTTGACCCAGGTTGCATGACAATTTTGTCTTGATCTTAAAACCAAACATTCTGTCTTTACTCTTGTATTTCCATTATAAAATTCACTATTCAGCCTATGTAAACATTAAGCTACAATTGCATTTATTAATCCAGAGCTGTAACAGCTTTCAGGTGGGGGAGAGAATTTATTAAAAACACCTTCAGATGTGGCCTTCACTGGCCCGTCTAGCATTAATTGCCCATTAGATGGTGTTACATGGAAGGAGGTAATTACAGGCCTGATAACTTTACACAGGCAGTTTCCTTTATAAATGTCAATGTTGGAATTTATAGTAGCAGGACAAAAATGGCCTGAGGAATGACTGACCAGTGAGGTAGGAGCACCGCTGGGAAACCAGGAGGCATGTGGTGAGTGGGGGAGGGGAGCAGCAGTTTGGAGTATGACTGAGCAGTTGGCAGGGTAGCCAGTGATGCTTGAGAGCTGACCTGCAGTTGACTGGGGGGGCGGCTGTGGGGACTGGTGATAACAGGAGTCATGAAGGTAGCAAATGCAGTGTTTCAAACACAAGCAAATAAATCTGTTAAAACCTGCAGTGGTACAAGAATATATTTGGTCAATTAAAACAGCAAATTTAACGACTCAAGTGTGAAGATCCAACATGATGTTGAGCTGGGAGAAAACATTCACACAGTTGCTTCTCAGCCATCAATATTAGAAATTTGTGACTGAGAGGTTAAAATGGCAGTTGAGAAAAAATTCAGAAATGTTTTGACCAAATTAATGGGAGCCTAAAAGCCTTCTCGGTAAAATACATTATAACTGAAATAGCAGCTAGCAGGCGTCACACTGTGTGACACCTTTAATATTGAAAATGTCTTTCACAGCATAGCTGATGGGAGCAGCAGGTACTTCATTTTTCATAGCGTACATGCCCTTGTACCAAATTTGATGTGTAAATCTAATAATATAGACTACTGCAGTGGTACAGTGACTAAATGTACTGTGTTTAGCAGTGCTGTGTGGAGCTGTAAGATTGTCCATTGAATCCGTTGGTACATGGTTCAGATAATCTCCTATACCAAGTGAATGAATTTCCTTTTTTTCTTCCCCTGTAATCCCACATGAAACTCCCCTAGTGATCTCAATCCAGCTAACGGGTGTAATCCCACATAAAGCAGTTTACAAATATTTGCTTGGTAGTGCAGAACTTGAGTATTGCTGAAAAAAGGCACATGTTGTCAAAGCTTTTGATCTTGCACTCATCAGGACGATTCTCAAGAATGCCAAATATGTAAAGGGAACAACAACTTATAATACGTGAGAAGAGAGTACTGATTGATAGAGACGTTGCGATGGAGAGAGCACTAGTTAACTGATGACTGACAGTTATCTGTCAAGCTTTATTTAAAAAATACCTGGTTTGAATTTAAACAAAGCTTGACAGTCAACAGTTGGTTATCAGTTAACTGGTGCACGCTCCATGGCAATGCCTCAACCAATCAGAATCCACTTGCCAACAATCAGCACTCTCTTCTCATGAAGTATAAATTGTTGTTCCCTTTACATATTTGGTATTCCTGCAAATTGTCCTGATAAGTGCAAGACCAAAAGCTTTGACAGCATTTTTTTCAGCAATACATAATACAGCAGTTTACGATTCAGCACTAAAATGTCATTTTAGAGATATGCACTTATAGCTCCCCTGATGTTAGGTGGGCACATTCCTAGAGTAGTTTTATTCAGGACCAGTTTCATACCTGACTAGGGATCATCTGTTTCAGACACTGGATGCAAAAAGGGGAAAGTTCTTTCACTTTCCACTAGAAAAATACGTATTTCTAAAGAGGTCTAACAGTATTCCATAATATTTATGGTGCAGAAACAGGCCTTGTGGCCCCAACAGGTCTCTGCTCGTATTAATCCTCCATATAGGCCTCCTCCCACCCTACTTCATCTAACCTCATTGTGGTTTTAAGTCTGGTTGGTGGAGGAAAGTGATTTTTTTTCAATATCTCTACCATCCAAAATGGTCTACAATTGAGAGTTGGACTTGATATAGAAGGTTCAGTGGGGAATTGGAAAAAGCAAATAAGAGAAGCAAAATGAGAGTATGAGAAGATACTGGCAGCAAACGTAAAAGGAATCCAAGAGTCTTTTGTAGGCATATAAACAGTAGAACGAGTGGGGCCAATCAGGAACCAAAAGGGGATTCACTCATGGAAGTGGGGGAGGCTGAAGTACTAAAATTAATACTTTGTATCCGTCTTTATCAAGGAAGATGATGCTACCCAGTCATGGTGAAAGAAGAGGTAGTTCAGACACTTTATTGGTATAAAATTGGTGAGGAGGAAGTATTGGGTAGGTTGACTGTACTGAAGTTCAGAAGGCTCCAGATCCAGATGTGAGGCATTCAAGAATACTGAGGAAAGTGAGACACTGGCCATAACCTTCCACTCCTCCTTAGATCCAGAGGACTGGAGAATTGCCAATGTTGCAGCCTCGTTCAAAACATGGTGCAAAGATAAGCCCGGGAACTATAGGCCAGTCATTTAACTCCGGTGGCAGGGAAGCTTTTAGAAACAGTGATCGGAGACAAAATTAATAGTCACTTGGTCAAATCTGGGTTAATTAACGAAAGTCAGCTCGGATTTAAGGGCAAATCAAGTTGGACTGACTTGGAGTTTTTTGATCAGGTGACAGAGAGGGTTGATGAGGGTATTGCCATTGATGTGGTGTACATGGACTTCCAAAGGGCATTTGATAAAGTGCCGCACAACAGATTTGTGAGCAAAGTTAGAGCTCCTGGATGGTGAATGACGTGGGAGGAGAACTTCCCACAACCACTACCATCTTAAAGGTCAAGGGCAGCAGATAGATGGGGACACCACCACCTGGAAGTTCTCCCCCAAGTCACTCCCCATCCTGACTTGGAAATATGTCCCAGTTCCTTCACTGTTGCTGGGTCAGAATCCTGGAAATCTCTTCCTAACAGCACTGTGGGTGTACCTACACCACATGGACTGCAGCGGTTCGATAAGGCAGCTCACCACAACTTTCTCAAGGGCAATCAGGGATGGGCAATAAATGCTGGCCCAGCCAGTGAAGCCTCCATCCTGTAAATGAATAAAACAAAAGGTACAGTAGCAACAATAAAACGGAATTGGCCAAGTGAAAGGATGTTTATAATGGAGTCCCCCAGGGATTGGTGTTAGGACCCCTGCTCTTCCTAATCTATATTAAAGATCTAGACTTTGGTATACAGGGCAGAATTTCAAAATTTGCAGACAACACAATTTGGAAGTATTATGTTATGTGGGGAGGATAATGTTAAACTTCAAAAGAACATAGGTTGGTGGAAATGGGTAGGCAAGTGGCAGATGAAATTTAATGCAGAGAAGTGATTCTTTTGGTATGAAGAATGGGAAGAGACAATATAAGATAAAGGGTACGATTCTGAAGTGAGGCTGCAGCAGAGGGACCTTGAGGTATACGTGCACAAATCATTGAAGGTGGCAGGACAAATTAAGAGAGTAGTTAATAAAGTATGCAGGATCCCAGGATTTCTGAATGGGGACAAAGAGCCAAAAAAAAAAGGATGTTATGATGAACCTGTAAAAATGTCTGGTTCAGCCTCAATTAGATTATTGCGTTCAGCTCTGAGCACCACACTTTAGGAACGATGTAAAGGCATTAGAGAGGGTGCAGAAAAGATTCATGAGAACGGTTCCAGAGGTGAGGGACTTCAGTTTGTAGATAGATTAGAGAAGCTAAGGCTGTTCTCCTTGGAGAAAAGAAGGTTGACAAGAGATTTGATGGAGAAAAGTGTTCCTATTGGTGGAAAGATTGAGAACTAGAGCGCACAGATTAAGGCAAATGTGGCAGTGGCGACATGAGGAAAACCACCTTTATGCTCCGAGTGGTTAAGATCTGGGATACACTGCCAGAGAGTGTGGAGGCAGATTCAATCATCACTTTCAAAAGAGAATTGCATCATTATCTGAAAAGGAAATATTTGTAGGGCTACAGGGAAAAATCAGGGAAGTGGCACTAGGTGAATCGCTCACAGATCCAGCACAGACGTGACAGGCCAAAAGGCCTCCTTTGGTCCTCTAACAATTGTATGATAACCTTTTGAGGTTTAGGGTCAAGATGACAAATCTTGTGATGGGAATTTGCAACCACCCCTCGGTGGTAGGTTGATATCTAAACTGGATAGGTCCACTCTGAAAGCGCTGTGGGTTGACCAACCCACAGGGCTCACTGTTGGGACTTGGAGCAGTAGGTCTGTCACTGAGACTCTTCCTGCTCAATTCCAGATAAGCCTGCAAGCTCCAGTGCCCTTATATGGTAACTGGCTAAACATTCCAGTATCTTTGTGCTTATCTGGGGATCTGTAAGCCTCAGCTCTGACATCATGAGCCTAAGCTTTCTGAATTTTGGTAAATGTGGTGTCGTTCCATGGGGAGAGCGGAAACACTCCATGTCAAGAGAAAGTTGTCAATGAGTTGGCTTTTCAGCAGCTTGGTTTTCAGGCCCCATGGTGATGGATTTTAAATTAATGGTTCCACTCTCTACTTGTGTCAGCACACGCTAATGTGACTGCATCTGGTTTTCATAGTATCTGTTGTGCAAAGCTTATTACTGTAGACTGCATGTACATCTCAACCATGTTGCCTAGTTTCATGTCTTTGTCTCTGTTCCAGAAAAAGTTAACAACATTGGATATAGCAACCAATAGGATCAAGAAGATTGAAAATATCAGTCACCTGACAGAACTTCAGGAATTTTGGGTAGGTTTATTTGAACATGTCTAATAAGCATTCCAATAGTCAAGGGCATCCCCCCCGCCTCCCTGCCGCCCAAGATTAATAAATTAATTGCTGTTTCAGAGGAACAAGTTTCTTGTTGAAATTGGCTTGCATGTAATAGGCACCATTTTATACAGAAAGATTGACCTAAGGCTTAGTTGTACATGATATGTGATATTTGTAGTACACTGTTTTGGGCACCTGTTAGGAAATAACTGCAACACCCAGATGTGGGTTATATGAAGATGTTAAGACGGGGTGAAGACTGTGTTTTATGGAAAAGAAATTGCAGTAATTCAGCTTAGCTGGGAGTAGGGCCGTGAGCGTAACTTAGTCCCAGTTAAAAACGCCATTCGGTGGGGATAAATTAAAATATATTTACATCACTTTAGAGTGGGCGATGTAAGCAATTCTCTGCTGAGAACAGCATCTTGTATTTAAATAATTAATAGTAAAAAAAGATCCAGATTCCTTAATTAGATGAGATGGGGATAATAAGAGGAAAATTAAGAGGTGACTGAAAACTTGCTCAATTTATGGGTTTTCAAATGGACAACGGGCCAAATGGCCACTTCTGTACTGTATGATTCATTGTTGAGGGTCTTAAAGGCGACAACAGGAGTGGAGAGGCCTACAGTTTTGGGAATGTATTTTAATGGTTGCTGAAGTGTTTGACACTAAAAGTGAAGTGAAAGGACAATGGGAGGATAAAATTGTATTGGAGGAGATTGTAGAGATGGTGGGGCAAGGTCAGAGAGGGTGTGATGAGAAGGAATTTAATATTTTGACCACAGTTCCCTGTCCTCCAGTGAGAAGATGGATAATGAATGAGAGGGACTTATGCAGGACAGGATATGGGTGGCTTTGTTCTGGGCAAGTTGGAGTTAGTGGAGCATAGAAAGCCAGCAAGGAGTGCAAAGGAATATTCGAACCCAAGGGCAATAAAAGTGTGGAGGTAAGCATTTTGATGGCTGCAGAGCTCTGCAGTGTTGTATGTGTTTTGCTGCTAGGTGCAAGCTCTGGGTCAAACAGGCTGTCAAGGTTTCAGCCAGAGTGAATGGTTTGAAAGAAAGACGGGTTCTTTGGTGAGTGAGCAGAGCTTATGATAGCTGAATGATTTTTGTCCAAAGTGGGAAGTTGATGTTTATTCAGACAGGCAGCTTTGCAACATAGCTTTTTGTGGAGCTGAAAGAGATGGTGGGATAGTAGAGCTGAATATTATTGATTGTATGTGTGGAGTCTGTGGATATTGTATTAGTGTGGGGCAGTATATTGATAAGAGAGAGCCCACCCAGATCCTTAGAGTTCTTAAATATCCACGTGAGGGCAGAAAGAGAATCCATTGCTGGGAATGTTCAGCTATATTCCAACAGGACAAATCTACTGAGGTAAGAATGAGTAATGCACAAGTCGATCATGGTGGACATTATTCATTGATCTGGTCAGCACTGTTGATGAGTATGGAGGAAGTCAGACTAGAGGGATTTGAACAGTAACTTGTGGACCTGGAGCTGGCAAGCAAAGAGATTGGCGAGTAGTTGGGAGAGGATGGATGGTTCATGGAAGGTGGCAGGACAGATTAAGAGAGTAGTTAATAAAGTATGCAGGATCCCAGGATTTCTGAATAGGGACAAAGAGCCAAAAAAAAAAGGATGTTATGATGAACCTATAAAAATGACTGGTTCATGGAAGGTGGTTATGAGAGGGAGAGAGGGAGGCAGTGCCTGAGGAAAGGGAGAAGTTACTCCAGCTGAAAATTTAACACAGACACATGGGTCTCATGGCCCCCTTCTGTGATTATTTCAAATTCAAGAGGGATTATTTTATATTGAATCCTTATATTGTTCACGAAATAAGCTATATTAGCTGCTGCTTTGAGATTGTCTGTCTGCTTCGGGTTTGAAAAGATTTCCTCCCTTGAATTTTCAGATGAATGATAATTTAATCGAGCACTGGAGTGACCTTGATGAGCTAAAGAATGCCAAAGATCTACAGACGGTGTATCTTGAGGGTAACCCGCTGCAAAAGGACCCACATTATCGGCGGAAAGTAATCTTGTCCCTCCCCTCTGTGCGACAGATCGACGCAACCTTTATCCGATTCTGAATGGGGAGCAGCTCCTCCATCACTGACTCATTTGGAGGAAGCTCCATGTGTTTTACTTGACTGAGGCTCTTAAAGTATTTGATAAAAGCACTAAATTATAGCTAAATAACCCGATGCATGATTTTGTTATTGACTCCTGTCTGATGAACATGCTCCTGTGTTTTGGTTGGTTCATCTTGTATGCTGCAACCTTGCACAGTTTCTAAGGTGACCCAGAACTTGATCCTTCGCTTGTGAGGAGAAAATGAGTCTATGTTGGTTTTCTTTTTGTAAGGAATGAACATTAAAAGCACTGAAATGCATGGACTTTACCTATTGTGCGGTCTGCAATTCCGTGGGAAATGGAAGTAGAAATCTGCTCTCTTTTCACTAATGTGGCACAGAGTGACCTCCAAAAGAGCTAGTAGGATATTTTGGTGCAATATGAGTTAGTGAGGCTATAATGGGCAGTAGTGCAGACCACCAGTGACCTGTTAGCAGAGTACATATGCTGGGTGTTGCTCCCATTATAGGGATACAACTTGTTTCCAATTCTCTTGAGATCCACTCAGTCACAATAAGGCATGTAAAATGTTTATTTATTCTTTGCTCTGTTTTCTCCCCTTTCTCTTCCTCTTCCCATTCAATGTAATGTTGGTGTGTACTTTACCTGAGTTCTTTTGCATCCTATGTGTACGAGTAGGTTTTATTCCACCATATGCACCCTTTACTATGCACCTCCTCTGAACCAGCTCACAATAATAATGTCCTGTAGTCAGGAAATGTTGTGGCTGCCACAGTGGAGTTTGGAATTAAACTGGTAATACACATGGCTGGTGTGTGAATTCACAGAAGTTAGTCCACTATGGCACCTTACAAAGGGAGTGGGAGTTGGAGCAGAGGGGAAGAAATTATGTAGCCCTTGACCTGGGCAGCGGTAATGGATGAAGAAATGGAAGCTATTCTGCTCCCAACTCTGCTTTTACAATGTCAAGAGCAATGAATTGATAGCGTTGAAGGACTGGAGAACTTGGATGCTCTAGTCGTTTGGCATCGATGAAGAGTTTTGTATTACAAATCTTTAGGAGTGATGAGAGCAAGTAACCCCTTTTGTATATTATCCCTTTAGATTAAAAAGAAATATTCCAGGGAAAGGCTGAGTGTGCAGTGTTGCACTTTGACCTTTAATGCCTGGGATGTGGGTTCAAATCCAGCCCACCATAATGTGATAGCAGCCCCTATTTTATTAGCTGTGAACCTGTTATATAGAATGAGTTTCGCCTGTCTCAACCCAGCTCAGTGGATGTAAGCCTCAGAGTGCTAGGACTAATTTGGCAGTACTATTCGCTTGTGCAGAAAGTTTAGAGTTGAGGCTTTTCACTGACTTTGGCTTTTAATACCCTTTCCATAATGGATTGCCCAAAACTGCATGCACTATTTTAGGAACATAAGAACAGGAAGGAGAAGGCCATTTAGCCCCTCAGATCTGTTCCACCATTCAATGAGATCATGGCTGACGTACAACTGAACTCCAAATGCCTGCCTTTGCCCCATATCCCTTAGATTTTTGTTGTCCAAAGATAATATGAAAATTGGCCTAAAATCAACTGCTGTTTGTGGAAGAGTTCCATACTTTTACCATTCTTTGCGTGTAAAGTGTTTCTGAATTTCATTCCTGAAAGGTTTGGTTTTAATTTTTAGACTAAGCCCCTAGTCCTAGTCTCCCCAACCAGCAGAAATAATTTCTCTACTCCTAACTTATTTGTTTCCCTTAATACCTTGAAAACCTTGATCAAATTGCTCCTTAACCTTGTAAATGTAAGGGAATACAATCCTAGTTTGTCATCTCTCCTCTTAATTTGATCCCTGAAGTCCAGATATCATTCTGGTAAGCCTACCTGCACTCCTTCCAAGGCTAGTCTGTCCTTCCTAATGTGTAGTGCCCAGAACTGCTCACAGTGACTCCAAATATGGTCTAACCACTGCTTTGTATAGCTGTAGCATAACTTCCCACCTCCTGTATGCTATTCCTTTAGAGGTAAAGACTAGCATTCCATTAGTTTTGAGTATTTTCCATTCATGACATTTTAATCTGTATCTGGATCACCAAGTCCCTTTGAACCCCCAGTTTTCCTATCTTCTCACCATTTAGACAGTACCCTATTCTATCCTTATGTCCAAAGTCGATGACCTCTCATTTGACTGCATTGTATTCCATTTGTCACAGTTCTGCCCGGTCACTTAATCTATCAATATCTTTGATCTTATATGCTTCGATTTACACTGCTTACAATGCTACCCAATCTTCATGCCAACAGCAAATTTGGATATGTGACTTTGTATCACATCATCTAAGTCATTAATAAATATGGTCAATGAATGGCTGAGGCCATGACACAGTTGCTTAGTCACATCCTTCCAATTACAGTACCTGCCCATCATCCCTGCTTTGTCTCCTGCCACTCAGCCATTTTGCTGATCAGGTCAGTAGTTTTCCACCAATGAGCTTCAACTTTAGCTAATAGCTCTTGTGTGGGACATGATCAGATACCTTCTTGGAGTCCATATTAATAATATCCAGAGACATTCTCTTGTCCACTACTTCAGCCACCTTTTCAAAAAATTCAATCGGAATGCCAGCAATGATCTACTCTTTCCAAATCCATGCTGGTCCTTGCTGATCAGTGGAAAAATTTTCAAGGCGCTCAGTTACTCTATCCTTAATTATAGACTCTAACAATTTTCCAACAACAGATGTTGGGCTAACTGGCCTGTAGGTCTCTTGTTTCTCACTATCACCTTTTTCAAATAGTAGAAAGATATGCACAATTTTTCTATCTCAAGGAACGGTTCTTGAATTGAGAACACTTTGCAGATGCCCTAATGATAATCTTTCAAGGTTCTCACTTCCTTAAAAACCCTGGATGGAAACCATCTGGTCCTGGGTATTTGTCACTCTTTAGTGCCATTATTTGCTTTATTACTGTAATTTTGTTTACCTCAATTTTGTTGAGTACCTGTCTGATTCAGTGTTAGATTCCTTGGGATGTCTGCCATGTTTACCACTTCCTCTACTGTAAATATTAATGCAAAGTGATTATCCAGCATGTTTGCCATTTCCTTATTTTCATTAACAATATCTCAGCCCACATTGCCCCTAAACACCACCACCTTGATGCTAAAATTTTTGTTGATTTTTATATCCCTTGCAAGTATTTTTTATACTCTTTTTGTAACTCTTGTAGCTGTTCTTCGTCTTTCCTGTTTTCCAGGACCTGTGCTACATTTTGCAATTTGTATACTTTTTCTTTTAGTTTTATATTGTCTCTTACTTTTAGTTGCCTGTGCTGTCTTTTTGAAAAGTGGAGTTCTTGCCTCTTTGGGTATAAATTTGTTCTGTTATATTAAATTCTTTCTTGAAGACCTCCCATGGATCTTCTGTCATTTTACAGATATGTTCAGTAAATTTACTCTTTTTTTCACAAACTCATCATTACTCTTCTATATGGTGCCTGAACAATAGCAGAAGGTGGCTCCAGCAGTGGTACTGCACATACTGCTAAAGCATACCTGTAGACATTCTAGAACATTGTATAAACTCTAAATAAAGTTCCTGCGCACTTGGAAACTAGTGTCACCTCTGCATTGCTCTCAGATATATAAAATATATCACTCACCATCCATGAGCTGACTGGCCTGAAGAATGTAGCAATCAAAGTGTGTGCGCGCATCTAGAGAACTCAAATATTGGTTTGGAAAATGAAAGTCCTGAAACCAGCACCAGTATTTCCTTGCCTTTGCTAACCTTCATAAATGTGGTTTCCTGCATGCATTCGGATCCCTAATGACTCTTGAACAGAGATCCTTCATTCACTGACTGCAGGTCATCATTACATTTGCACAGTTGGGGAATGGGGAGATGGCAGTGTAGTGGTAATGTCCCAGGACTAGTAGTCCAGCGGCCCAGGCTAATGGTCTGGGGACACTGGTACAAATCCCACTACGGCAGCTGGTGGAATTTAATTTCTATTAATTAACAAATCCACAAAATGCTGGAAAACTTAGGTCTTTGGAGAGAAAAACAGAGTTAATGTTTCGAGTTCATACGACTCTTCAGAGCTAAAGAGAAGTAAAAATGTGATGAAATTTATACTGTTTAAAGGAAAGGGGAGGGGTGGGGTGGAACAGGTGAAGCTGGATAGAAGGCCAGCGATAGTTGGGGACAGAGGAGAGATTGACGAAGATGTCATGAACAAAAGGACAAAGGGATGTTAATGGTAGTGGTAAGGGCTAAAGGGGGTGCTGATAGTGGCATTAAGGTAAAAAGCAGAATGTGATAATAGGACAAGGGTAAGTACTTTGAAAAAGACATGAGCAAGTGACGGGGAGGGGATGGTGGTGGGGATAAAGATCAAAAATAGGATAAAAGATGGGGATAAAACAATGAATAAAATTGAAAATAAATAATTAGATAAAAAGTAAAAATGAATATTGCAAGAAAGGGTGAGGATGGAGGAGAGAGTTCATGGTCTGAAGTTGTTGAACTCAAAGCTGTAAAGTGCTTAATTGGAAGATGATGTGCTGTTCCTCCAGTTTGCTTTGAGCTTCACTGAAACATTGCAGCAGGCCAAGGATGGACATGTGGGCATGAAAGTAGGGTGGTGTGTTGAAATGGCAAGCAACAGGAAGGTCTGGGTCATGCTTGCGGACAGACTGAAGGTGTTCTGCAAAGTGGTCACCCCAGTCTGCGTTTATTCTCTTCAACATAGAGGAGATTGCGTTGGGAGCAGCGAATGCCGTAGACCAAATTGAAGGAGATGCAAGTGAAGTGCTGCTTAACCTGAAAGGAGTATTTGGGCCCTTGGACAGTAGGAGGAGGTAAAGGGGCAGGTGTTGCACCTTCTGAGATTGCATGGGAAGGTGCTGTGGGAGGGAGATGAGGTGCAGGCGATGATGGAGGAGTGGATCAGGGTGTCCTGAAGGGGATGGTCCCTACAGAATGCCGATGGGGGTGTGGGTAAGGGGCAGATGTTTGGTGGTGGCATCATGCTGGAGTCGGTGGAAATGACGGAGGATGATCCTTTGAATGCGGAGGTTTGTTGGGTGAAAAGTGATGACAAGGGGGACCCTATCATGGTTCTAGGAGGGAGGGGAAGGTGTGAGGGAGGATGCGAGAACTGTTGGCGTGACATCAGCCATCTCAGTTACTCTGTTCCTCTCACCCACTCTAACCTATCTCCTTCTGAACTTGCAGCACTCTGTCCTCTTAGGTCCAATTCTGTCTTTGTTATCAAACCAGCCGACAAGGGTGGTGCTGTTGTCTGGTGTACTGATCTCTACCTTGCAGAAGCTGAGCCCCAACTCGCAGACACTTCCTCCTGCCTCCACCTGGACCATGGCCCCACCATCGAACATCAAGCCATTGTTCCAGTACTGTCACTGACCTCTTCTACTCTGGAGATCTTCCCTTCACAGCTTCCAACCTCATAATCTCCCAAACCCAGACTGCCCACTTCTACCTCCTCCCCAAAATCCACAAAGAGGACTGTCCTGGTAGACCGATCGTGACAGCCTGTTCCTGTGCCATGAATCTCATTCCTTCCTATCTTTACTCCATTCTCACTTTAAAAAAAATTATTTTCATTTTCATTCATTTATTCATTGTTTTATCCCCACCTTTTATTCTTTTTTCGATCCTTTATCCCCAGACTGATCCCTCCCCCACCCCCACCCCCACCCCCACCCCCACCCCCACTAGGGCCATCTGTCACTTGTTCATGTTCTTTTCAGAGTACTTGCCCTTGTCCTGCTATTATCACGTTCTGCTTTCTTACTTTACTGCCACTATCAGCACCTCCTTTAGCCATTACCACTACCATTAACACTCCCTTTGTCTTTTGTCCATGACATCTTTCTCAATCTCTCCTTTGCCCCCAGCATCACCTGTCCTACCCCCCTTAAACAGTATAAATTTCATCACGTTTTTACTTCTCATTAGCTCTGAAGAAGAGTCGTACGGACTCGAAATGTTAACTCTCTTTTTCTCTCTACGGATGCTGTTAGACCTGCTGAGTTTTTCCAGCTTTTTCTGTTTTTGTTTCAGATTTGCAGCATCTTGCAGTATTTTGCTTTAAAATTAATAAATCCAACTGATTAATAAAAATCTTGAATTGAAAAGCTAGAAAACCAGGAAATTACTGTCGATTGTTCTGAAAACTTACCAGCTTCATTAATATCCTTTAGGGAAGGAAATCTGCCAACCTTACTTATTTCCAACCATTCTCTCCTTGAATACTGCACTTAAGATTATAAAGCCTCAATGCAGTGAATAAAGCAGATTAACTAAATGGTACAATTTTAAAGGGGGTGCAGGCACAGGCCTGGGGAGTTATGCAGATATATCTTTGAAAATGGCTGGACAAGGTGAACAGGCTGTTAAAAAGACTTATGGAATTCTTGGCTTTATTAATAGAAGCATAGGACAGAAGTTGTTACACTAAACCTTTAAAAAACTTGAGTGTTGCATTCAATTCTGGATGTTGCACTTTAAAAAGGATGCCTTAGAAAGGATGAAGTGGAAATTTGTCTGAATGGTACAGAGATGAATGACTTCAGTAATGTGGAGAGACCGGAGAAGATGGGGTTATTTTCCTTAGAGCAGAGGAGGTTAGGAGATTTAACAACAGCGTTCAAAATCATGAAGGGCTTTAACAGAGTAGATAAGGAGAAACTGTTTCCAGTGGCAGAAGGGTCAGTAACTAGAGGACACAGATTTAAAGTGATTGGCAAAAGAGCTAGAGGCAATATGAGGAAACTTTTTTTTATGCAGCTTATCAGTGTGATCATGAATGTTCTACCTGAAAAGGTGGCAAAAGCAGATTGGAAAGTAACATTCAAGAGAGAATTGAATAAAAACATGAAAGGAAAAATATTACCGGGCTGTGGGGAAAGAACTGGGGATTGGGACTCCCGGAATAGATTGTTCAAAGGGCCAGCACAGGCATGCTGGGACAAATGGCCTCTTTCTGAATCATCCCATGGCTCTATTGGAATTTAGAAACAGGGGTATCCTTGGTATATTCCAACTCCATATCCTATATATTACCAATTGTGCCTACTTCCAACTCTGGAACATGGTCTACCATGAAGTGAAGCCCAACGCAAACTGGAGGAACAGCACCTCATCTTCTGACTAGGCACTTTACAGCCTTCCAGACTGAATATTGAATTCAACAACTTTAGATCTTGAACTCCCTCCTCCATCCCCACCCCCTTTCTGTTTCTTCCCCCTTCCTTTAGTTTTTTCCAATAATTTATATAGATTTTTCTTTTCCCACCTATTTCCATTATTTTTAAATCTTGTATGCCCTGCTGGTCTTTCCACCCCACCCCCACTAGAGCTGTACCTTGAGCGTCCTGCCATCCATTCTTAATTAACACATTCGTTTAGATAATATCACCACCTTCAACACTTCTTTGTTCCTTTGTCTGTGACATCTTTTGACTAACTGCTCCAATCACTGCTTGCTTGTCCCTACAACCACAACCCCCCCCACTCGAAACGTCAACTCTTTTCTTCTCCGCCGATGCTGCCAGACCTGCTGAGTTTTTCCAGGTAATTGTGTTTTTGTTATGGTCTACCATTGCTTTTCTCACAGTTCATCTACTGAAACCCATTTGGAGAGCCGGTGCAGACATGATGGGCTGTAACAATTCTGTGATTCTGGGTCTCCCATTTAAGACATTGTATTGAATCTTGTTTAACCAAATTATTGGAGTTCTTTGAAACATGCACAGTGGATAAAGGGGAGCCTGTAGACGTGCTGTACTTGGATTTCCAGAAGGCATTTAATAAGGTGACACATCAAAGGTTATTGTGGAAAATAAAAGCTCATGGTGTAGGGGGTAACATATTAGCCTGGATAGAGGATTGTCCTGACTGGAAGAAAGCAGAGAGTATGCATAAATAGGTCTTTTTCTGATTGGCAGGATGTGACGAGTGGAGTCCCACAGGGGTCTGTGCTGGGGCCTCAACTTTTTGCAATTTATATCAATGATTTAGATGAGGGGAGTGCTTGCACATGAACAGGGGAGAGAGCTCATCCTGAGTGAGACACAGCCAGAATGAGTGTGGGTATCCCGAACAATCCCCATCCACCACTACTCTCCTCCGTCTGGCTGAACTTGTTCTCACGCTGAACAATTTCTCCTTCAACTCCTCTCACTTCCTCCAAATAAAAGGTGTGGCTATGGGTACCCGCATGGGCCCCAGCTATGCCTGTCTCTTTATGGGGTATGTGGAACATTCCTTGTTGCAGTCCTACTCCGGCCCCCTTCCACAACTCTTTCTCCGGTACATCGATGATTACTTTGGTGCTGCTTCATGCTCTCGTCAGGACTTGGAAAAATTTATTAATTTTGCTTCCAATCTCCACCCCTCCATCATTTTCACGTGGTCCATCTCTGACACTTCCCTTCCCTTCCTTGACCTCTCTGTCTCAATCTCTGGTGATAGACTGTCCACCAATATCCATTACAAACCCACCGACACCCACAGCTATCTCGACTACAGCTCCTCACACCCCACTTCCTGTAAGGACTCCATCCCATTCTCTCAGTTCCTTCGCCTCCGTCGCATCTGTTCCGATGATGCTACATTCAAAAACAGTTCCTCTGACATGTCCTCCTTCTTCCTTAACCGAGGTTTTCCACCCACGGTCGTTGACAGGGCCCTCAACCGTGTCCGGCCCATCTCCCGCGCATCCGCCCTCACTCCTTCTCCTCCCTCCCAGAAACATGATAGGGTCCCCCTTGTCCTCACTTATCACCCCACCAGCCTCCGCATTCAAAGGATCATCCTCCGCCATTTCCGCCAACTCCAGCATGATGCCACTACCAAACACATCTTCCCTTCACCCCCCTTATCGGCATTCCGTAGGGATCGCTCCCTCCGGGACACCCTGGTCCACTCCTCCATCACCCCCTACTCCTCAACCCCCTCCTATGGCACAACCCCTTGCCCACGCAAAAGATGCAACACCTGCCCCTTCACTTCCTCTCTCCTCACCGTCCAAGGACCCAAACACTCCTTTCAAGTGAAGCAGCATTTCACTTGCATTTCCCCCAACTTAGTCTACTGCATTCGTTGCTCCCAATGTGGTCTCCTCTACATTGGAGAGACCAAACGTAAACTGGGCGACCGCTTTGCAGAACACCTGCGGTCTGTCCGCAAGAATGACCCAAACCTCCCTGTCGCTTGCCATTTTAACACTCCACCCTGCTCTCTTGCCCACATGTCTGTCCTTGGCTTGCTGCATTGTTCCAGTGAAGCCCAACGCAAACTGGAGGAACAACACCTCATCTTCCGACTAGGGACTTTACAGCCTTCCGGACTGAATATTGAATTCAACAACATTAGGTCGTGAGTCCCCTCCCCCATCCCCACCCCCTTTCTGTTTCCCCCTTCTTTTTTTCCCAATAAATTATAAAGATTTTCCTTTTCCCACCTATTTCCATTATATAAAAAAAAATAAAAAAAAAAAATAAAAAAAAACCCACTAGAGCTATACCTTGAGTGCCCTACCATCCATTCTTAATTAGCACATTCGTTTAGATAATATCACCAACTTTAACTTTAACACCTATGTGTTCTATTGTACTATTGTTGTTGACATCTTTTGATGATCTGCTTCTATCACTGCTTGTTTGTCGCTACAACCACACCAACCCCCTCCACCTCTCTGTCTCTCTATCTCTCCGCCCCCCACACACACACCTTAAACCAGCTTATATTTCAGCTCTTTCCTGGACTCGAACTCAAGTTCTGTCGAAGGGTCATGAGGACTCGAAACGTCAACTCTTTTCTTCTCCGCCGATGCTGCCAGACCTGCTGAGTTTTTCCAGGTAATTCTGTTTTTGTTGTGGGTATTGGCAGTTTGGTGCATAGTGGGAATTCAACGCATAGAGGAAGAGGTGCTCTTTGCATTTCTTCTTTCCTTTCCACCTTCTTAAATCTTCAGAGCATGGTCTTGCCCTGCTGCAGCAGTAGAGGCTACAAGGGAAAGGGATGACTGGTAAGTAGTGGGTAAGGTTGGGTAAGTATTTACTACTTTAATTGCTTATAGTTTAAGGTCTTTTGTGGTTTATAGTTTGTATATTCTATAGTAATGAGGATCAGGAAAGAAGAGCCCTAGAGTAATTGATTTACAAGGCTTAATTTAAAGGGATAAGTCATGGCAAGAGAGCTCAAAGCTGTGGCGTGCTCCTTGTGCTCCATGTGGGAAGCCAGGAACATTTCCAGTGCCCGGGACCAGCATGTGTGCAGGAAATGTGTCCAGCTACAGCCCCTGAAGCTCGGGTTTCAGTGCTGGAATGGCAGCTGGGGACACTGTGGAGCATCTGCAAGTCTGTGAGCATCGTGGATAGCACGTTTAGAGAGGTGGTCACACCGCAGCTGAAGGGACTTGAGGAAGGAAGGGAATGGGTGACCACCAGGCAGTCCAAGAGAAACAGGCATAGTTCAGGCCCCGCAGTGGGGTCCTGCTTGCAAATCGGCATTCCATTTTGGAGGCTGATGAGGGCGTTGGTTCCTCCAGGGAGTGCGGACAGAGCCAATCTTCTGGTACCACAAGCAGCCTGTCTGTACAGGAGGGGAGGAAGAGAGGAAGAGCAATAGTAATAAGGGTTCTATAGTCAGGGGAACAGATAGGTGCTACTGTGGCCATCAACGTGACTCCAGGATGGTTTGTTGCCTCCCTGGTGCCAGAGCCCAGGATGTCACTGAACAGCTGCAGGACATCCTGAAGGGGGAGGGTGATAAGGCAGAGGTCATGGTGCATGTTGATACCAATGACATAGATAGAAAGAGGGATGAGGTCTTGCATCAAGAATTCAGGGAGTTAGGCAGTAGACTAAAAAACAAGACCTCTCAGGTTGTAATCTCTGGATTACTCACAGTGCCACATGCTAGTGAGCTCAGAAATAGGAGAAAAGCACAGATGAATACGTGGCTTAAGAGTTGGTGCAGGAGGGAGGGTTTTAGATTCCTGGATCACTGAGACCGTTTTTGGGGAAGGTGGGACCTGTTCAAGCAGGATGGTCTACATCTGAACCACAGCGGGACTAACATCCTTGCGGTGGGTTTGTTAGTGCTGTTGGGAAAAGTTTAAACTAATTCAGCAGGTGGAGGGGACACAGAATGTTAGTAGAATAGGGACATATAATACAGTAAAACTATCAAGTCAGAGACAGTACAGCTGCATTAAGTTTCAAGGGAGTAAGGCAAGGCTGGATGGCCTCTACTTTAATGCCAGGAGTATTACAGGTAAAACAGATGAGTTAAGTGTGAGGATTGACACGTGGAATTGTGATATAGTAGCCATCACTGAGACGTGGTTGATGGAGGGTCAGGATTGGCAGCACAACATTCCAGGATATAGAATCTTCAGGTGAGACAGGGGAGGGGGTAAAAGAGGAGGAGGCGTTGCATTATTAGTTAAGGAATCAGTTACTGCAGAAAGGAGAGATGATATCTTGGAGGGGGCATCGAATGAAGCTTTGTGGGTAGAGCTTAGGAATAAAGAAGGGGCAGCCACATTGTTAGGTGTTTATTACAGACCCCCAGATAGTCAGCAGGAAATTGATGTGCAAATATGTGCACAATTCACAGAGGTGTGTAAAAACAATAATAATAGGGTAATTATATTTGGTGATTTCAACTTTCCCAACATTAATTGGGATAGGCATAGTATTAAGGGCTTGGATGGAGTGGATTTCTTAAAATGTGTGCAGGAAAACTTTTTAGGTCAATATGTAGAGGGTCTAACAAGGGATGGCGCAGTGCTGGACCTAATTCTGGGGAATAAAGCCAGACAGGTGGCTAAGGTGGTGGTGAGGGAGCATTTTAGTGATAGCGACCACAACATGGTACAATTTAAGTTTGTTATGGACAAAGAAATAGACAAGTTGCAAAAAAATGTTTTGGATTGGGGGAAGAGTGGATTTTAGTAAAATAAGGCAGTATCTGGCCAAGGTAGACTGGGAACAGCTACTTGTGGGGAAATCTATAGTGGAGCAGTGGGGGGCATTCAAAAAGGAAATGGGGAGGGTACAGGCTCAACATGTTCCCTCTAGGGTGATAGGAAGGAGTAACAAGCTCAGAGAACCATGGATAACCAGAGATATTCAGGATATGTTGAGAAAGAAAAGAGAGGCTTTTAGCAGGTATAAGGGAAGCAAATCAGTGGAGGCATTAGTGGAGTACAGAAAGTGCAAGGTGGAGCTTAAGAAAGCAATTAGGAGAGCAAAGAGGGGATATGAGAAAGCTCTGGCTGGTAAAAGTAGGGAAAACCCCAAGATATTCTATAAGTACATCAATGGGAAGAGGATAACCAGGGAAAGAGTAGGGCCCATAAGGGACCAAAGGGGCAATCTATGGGTGGAGCCAGAGGATATCGCTAGAGTGTTGAGTGAATACTTCACATCCATCTTCACCCAAGAGAATGAGGATGAAGGTGTCAAATTCGGGGAGAGAGACTGCGAGGTTCTTGAGCAATTTGATTTAGAGAGTGACAAGGTATTGGAAGTAAAAACAAAAAACTGCGGATGCTGGAAATCCAAAACAAAAACAGAATTACCTGGAAAAACTCAGCAGGTCTGGCAGCATCGTATTGGAGTGTTGGCAGGATTAAAAGTGGACAAATCTCCAGGTCTGGATGATTTGTGTCCCAGACTGCTGAGGGAGGCAAGGGAGGAGACCGCAGGGGCTCTGACCCAAATTTATAATTCCTCTCTGGCCACGGGGGAAGTGCCAGAGGACTGGGGAACAGCTAATGTGGTTCTGCTATTTAAGAAGGGTTGTAGAGATAAGCCAGGGAACTATAGACCAATGAGTCTCACGTCAGTGGTAGGGAAACCAATGGAGAAAATTCTGAAGGAGAGAATCTATCTCCACTTGGAGAGGCAAGGTTTGATCAGGGATAGTCAGCTTGGCTTTGTCAGAGGGAGGTCATGCCTAACAAATTTGATTGAATTTTTTGAGGAGGTGACCAGGTGTGTAGATGAGGGTAGTGCAGTTGATGTAGTTTATATGGATTTCAGCAAAGCTTTTGACAGGATCCCACATGGGAGACTTATAAAGAAGGCAAATGCACATGGGATACAGGGTAATTTGAGAAGGTGGATTCAAAATTGGCTTCGTTGCAGGAGACAGAGGGTGATGGCAGAAGGATGCTTTAGTGACTGGAAGCCATTGTTCAGTGGCGCACCACAGGGATCTGTGCTGGGTCCCCTATTATTATTATTTATCATTTATATAAATGACATAGATGACTATGTGGGGGATAGGATTAGTAAGTTTGCGGATGGCACAAAGATTGGCTGGGTGGTTAACAGTGATGTTGAGTGCCTTGGACTACAGGAAGATATAGACAGGATGGTCAAATGGGCAGATAAGTGGCAGATGGAATTTAACCCTGAAAAGTGTGAGGTGATGTACCTTTGAAGAAGTAATTTGACAAGGAAGTATTCAATGAACGCCATGACACTAGGAAGTTCTGAGGAACAAAGGGACCTTGGCATGTGTGTCCATAGATCTCTGAAGGCGGAGGGGTGTATTAGTGGGGTGGTGAAAAAGGCATATGGGACACTTGCCTTTATCAATCAAGGCATAGATTACAAAAGTAGGGAGATCATGTTGGAGTTGTATAGAACCTTGGTAAGGCCACAGCTGGAGTACTGTGTGCAGCTCTGGTCACCACATTATAGGAAGGATGTGATTGCACTGGAGGGGGTGCAGAGGAGATTCACCAGGATGTTGCCTGGGATGAAACATTTAAGTTATGAAGAGAGGTTGGATATTCTTGGGTTGTTTTCATTGGAGCAGAGAAGACTGAGGGGCGAACTGATCGAGGTGTACAAGATTATGAGGGACATGGACAGGGTGGATAGGGAGCAGCTGTTCCCCTAAGTTGAAGGGTCACTCATGAGGGGACATAAGTTCAAGGTGAGGGGCAGAAGGTTTAGGGGGGATGTGAGGAAAATCTTTTTTACCCAGAGGGTGGTGATGGTCTGGAATGCGCTGCCTGGGAGGGTGGTGGAGGTGGGTTGCTTCACATCCTTTAAAAAGTACCTGGATGAGCACTTGGCACGGCATAACTTTCAAGGCTACGGGCCAAGTGCTGGTAAATGGGATTAGGTAGGTCAGGTATTTCTCACATATCAGTACATACTCGATGGGCCGAAGGGCCTCTTCTGCACTGTGTGATTCTATGATTCTGAGTGTGAAGATATGGTAGCTAAATTTGCCGATGACACAAGGCTAAGTAGGAAAGCATGTTGTGAAGAGGACATAAGGAGGTTGCAGACAGATGAGATAGGTTGAGTGCGTGGGCAAAAATCTGGCAGATGGAGTATAATGTGGGAAAATGTGAAGTTGTTCACTTTGGGAGGAAAAATAAGAAAGCAGAATGTTACTAAAACAGAGAACGACTGCAGAATTCTGAGATGCAGAGAGATCTAGGTATTCTAGTACATGAGGCACAAAAAGTTAATGTGCAGGTAAAGCTAATGGAATGCTATCTTTTATTTTGAGAGGAATTGAACATAAAATTAAGGATGTTATGCTTCAGTTATACAGTGCAATGGTGAGACAACATCTTGAATACTATGTGCAGTTTTGGTCTCCTTTTTTGAGGAAGGATGAATATGCTTTGGATGCAGTTCAGAGGTGGTTCATTAGATTGATACCTGGAATGAGTGAGTTGTCTTATGAGGAAAGGTTAGACAGACTGGGCTTGTTTCCACTGGAGTTTAGAAGAGTGAGGGGTGACTTGATTGAAGTATATAAGATCCTGGACGGTATTGACAAGGTGGATGTGGAAAGGATGTTTCCTCTTGTGGGTGAGTCCAGAACTAAGGGCACTGTTTTAAAATTAGGGATCGCCCTTTTAGGACAGAGATGAGTAGAATTTTTTATCTCAGAGGGTTGTGCGACTTTGGAACTCTCTGCCTCAGAAGGCAGTGGAGGTAGGGTCGTTGAATATTTTTAAGACGGAAGTAGATATGATTCTTGCTAAGCAAGGGAATCAAAGGTTATTGAGGGTAGATGGGAATGTGGAATTCGAAACACAAACAGATCAGCTATGATCTTATTGAATAGCAGAGCAGGCTCAGGGGGCCAAATGGCCAATTCCTGCTCCTATTTTGTATTTTCATGTGTATGTAGATGAGAAATTTCTTTTCTCAGAGGGTTGTTAATTTTTGGAATTCCTTTCCCATAGACAGCAGAAGAGGCTGGGTCATTGAATATATTCAAGGCTGAGGTAGACAGATTTTTGATCTAGGAGGGAGTCAAGGGTTTTGGGGTCTGGCAAGAAAGGGGAGTTAAGGAATCAGATCAACCAAAGGGCCTACTCCTGCTCCTATTTCTTATGATCTTTGACCTCACCCTGAACAGACTAGTTCTAATTTTAAAGTTAAGCTTCCTCGTTCTAGACTTCACCCTCCCTCCACCAGATGAAATAGTTTCTGTCTGCCATTGTCTCCTTAAAATTTCTTCAACGCCTTAATTAGAGCACCCCTTACCCTCCCACACCCTTACCGTCAATCACTTCAGCTCATCCAAAATCCAGTCTTAAATTTAAGATTCTCATCTTATTTTCAAATTCTATTCGTGGCCTCACGTCTCCCTAATTCTGTAACTTTCTCCAGCCCTACAGCACTCAAATCTCTGTGTCTCCCTAAACCTGGCATTTTGCGCATTCCCAACTTTCTTTGCTTTACCATTTTGTGTCTTCTTTCTTAATACCTGAATCTGACTCCTGAGCCACGCGGTCCCTGACTTGTGAAGATGCGAGAGTGACAGTGAAGCTGCCATGGGTGAGGGTCCTTCAGGCCGACGTATTATTGAACTCTAAGATAAAAGCAAAAGACTGCGGGTGCTGGAAATCCAAAACACATCTGCCGCAGATGCTGTCAGACTTGCTGAGTTTGTGCAGGTATTTTTATTTTTGGTTTTATTACTGAACCCTCTCTGTTTCCTTGTGCTCCATATAAACACCCAGGAGGGTGCACTGTTGAACAGAAAGAGTTGCTCCAACACTGCCGATAAGTCCTTGCAGACAGACACTTCCTCACAGTGCGTGTGGTATGTGTGCTTGTGTGTGACATAGCATTAGTCCAGAGCGAAGCTGGTGGCATTGACCAATGTTGCACTCGCTGGGGAGCTGAAGTCCAGCGGTCAGCAGCAGCATCGCTTGACCCGACAAGGTAGGGATTATCGGCCAACAGACCGCCGGCGGGAGGGTGCGAGCTGTTTTTAGCAGCAAGGAGTTTTTTTTTGGAGCTGAAGAAACCCCTAAGAATTAGTTTAAATATTGAAACAGGGAACAGTGATGCCACTGGATGGTGAGTTATACAAAGTTCAATTTCTAATGCACTGGACTAGGTTTTTGCACCGAGTTGGAATCTCGACGTTCGCAGGATGAACCTGTCAGGTCTCAAAACTCTTATTGCTGAGTGTCATCAATAAACTGAGGACGGAGCAGGATGTGAGCTGGATTGTTTGCACAAGGAGGAGCAGAATATGGATGACTTTATTTACTGACTAAATACAAGTGTTACTGCGTCCCCTATTTATCTGGCCCATATGGGTGGGTGGTGGGGAGGGGGGCCGGGGTGTTGGTGGTGTTGAATTCAGGAGAGGGAGAGTATTGGTATATGAAATGCTGTTGGTATGGGACCCGGGTTCTTGTGTGCCCACGCCAAAAACACTAGGCTCCAATATGTACCAGTTGCATCATCAGGTTTCGCATTTTGCCTGGTGCCCAGGTTTAGGAATGTCATTGATGCTGTGGCAGGAGGGATCCCATGTGTTTCTACATCACCATCCAAGCAGACATGGTGGGGCAGCATGTGGACAGGGAGACACTGACTTAAGAGTTCACGAAGCAGATCTTGATTTTGGAGCAGGGGTAGTGCAGATGCATCAGAATCATACTGGGGCTGAAAGGGTTAAATTACCACGGCAGATTCCATAGAATATCGATGATTAATAGGTGATTTTAATTCAGACTTTTCAGATGCTTAATAAAGTTTACAGGGGCTGAGAGAGAAACTGTTTCCCCTGGTGGGGTGGAGTCCAGAACAAGGGAACATAATCTTAAAGTTAGAGCTGGACCCATCACGGAGGATGTCAGGAAGCACTTCTTCACACAAAGGGTGGTGGAAACCTGGAGCATTTACTCTGAAAAGAAACAGCTGAGGTTACACAACAATTGAAAATTTCAAAATCAAGATTGATAGATAGATTTTTATTGGCCTGGGGTGTTGAGGATTACTGAACTGTAAGACCCTCTACCTGGGTCTATTGGTTCTTGTCTCTACTCTGGATATCAATGACACACAACAATTTGAATGAGGTTGCGTCAATGGTGATACACCTTTATTAAATCACTAAGCAACAGTACATAGTCACAATAATACCGATTGTTTAGCTTCCCTGCGAGCTGGAGTCCATCTCGGTGGTCAATCTATCAAATTGCACTAGTCACTGCAGCCCAGATGGTCCTGTGGGCTCTTTCTTTGTAACTTTTCTTTGCTATGGCCTTGTGCCATTTAAAGTAAAACCTGCTTTTAATCCATTTAATTGGATTTTACTTACATCACTGTACATCTCCACGCCTTCTCCAGATGTACCCTGGTTAGGCCCCCTTTGAAGGTCAAATTTGAGGTACCAGAGCCAGCTTGACTCCACTTTGTTATCTCCCACACCGTTATCAATCTCCAGAGCTGGGAGAAGGCAGCACGTTTATTGCCCCTTAACAAAGCTCAGTCCATTTATTTTCCCTGGTACAAGTCCTCTTATGGGTTAAGTCATTTTACAGAACTTGCTGATTCTAGCAAGTTTTCACTTGACTAAATTAAGCATCATGCTTTGCGTTTTGAGCCCACAGTGCAGTTCATTCAGTTCTTCGGTTACCTTTGGTCTGGGTTTTTCTTATACCTTGATATTCCATGTTACCACCATGAGACAGACTCCACACACAGGGTTACACCACAACCGGTCTACATTAATCAATATATAAGGAATAAAGAAACAGTTACATGCTTAATATGTGATTAATACATTAAAAGAAAATAACAAATACATTGCCTTACAGAATAAAAGGCAAGTGGATGGAGTTAACGTACAAAAAAACCATGATCCAATTAAATGACTGAACAGGGTCAAAGAATGAATGGTCTATTTCTGTTCCTATTGCATGTAGTTCTTTGGCACCCTCTAATATATAGAAACCTGATTAGCCCATAATTAGGAAATTATGGTGTAATGGTAATGTCACTGGTCTAGTAATCCAGAGGCCCAGGGAGTCTGTGCCTGGGGACATGGGTTCAAATCCCATTACAGCTGCTGGTGGCATTTGAATTCAATTAATTAATCTGGAATTAATATATTCTCAGTGATGGTGATCTGAAATTATCATGGATGCAAAAATGACATAGTGGCATTGGGGAGGGTACAAAAAAAAAAGATTTACAAGGGTGATATTGGAGCTGAGGAAGCTGGGCCTCTTTAGAAAAGGGAGGGGAGGAAAGCTTTAAAATAATGAAGCAGTTTGATAGGAAAGACATACAAAAGCTGTTTCCACTTGTGGAGAAGATGAAAACTAAGGGCCATAAATGTGGGATAGTGATGAATAAATGCAATAGTGAATTCTGGAGAAGCTCAGGCAGTGGTTAGAATTTGGAACTTGCTGCCACCTGAGGCAAATAACATAGATGTGGTTAAGGGTGAGCCAGATAAACATATGACGGAGGAGGGAATGAAAAGATACACTGATAGTGTTGGAGCAGGTAGGATGGGAGGAGGCTGATGTGGAGCATAATCACCAGCAAGACCAGTTATAATGGCAAGGCAGGAAGGATGTTAGAGCCATGAGAAAGGCCCCTGCCAAGTTTCACTGAATAATGCCAGAAATCAGAGAGTAATTAGGAAGAAAAAATTGAAACATAGCACTTTTTGATTCGAACAGGGAAGATTAAAGAAAGATATAAATAGAGTTTTTTCTATCTTATTTCCAGTGAGTGTTAAACATAATTATTAAGATAATGCAGGTTTTTTTATTCATTTGTGAGATGTGCACTTCGCTGGCTAAGCCAGCATTTATTGACCATCCCTAATTGTCATTGGATGTCCTGCAGAATGTGTATCTGGATTACTACAGTAACACATTGATCTGCCTCGAGTGTAGGACTGATTTATTGCACTAATACATCATCCCTTTGGAGTGTGGGACTGGATTACTACAGGAACACTCTGTCCATGTGGAGTGTGGGACTGGATTACTGCAGTAATACTGTGTCCGTGTGGAATGTGGCACTGGATTACTGCAGTAATACTCTGTACATGTGAGTGTGGCATTGGATTACTGCAGTAACACTGTGCCCCTGTGGATTGTGGCGCTGGATTACTGCAGTAACTCTGTGTCCCTGTGAAGTGTGGCACTGGATTACTGCAGTAATACTTCGTACATGTGGAGTGTGGCATTGGATTACTGCAGTATCACTGTGCCCCTGTGGAGTGTGGCACAGGATTACTGCAGGAACACTCCATCCCTGTGGAGTGTGGCACTGGATTACTACAGGAACACTCTGACCCTGTGGAGTGTGGCACTGGATTACTGCAGTAACACTGTGCCCCTGTGGAGTGTGGCACAGGATTACTGCAGGAACACTCCATCCCTGTGGAGTGTGGCACTGGATTACTACAGGAACACTCTGTCCCTGTGGAGTGTGGCACTGGATTACTGCAGTAAAACTCTGTCCCTGTGGAGTGTGGCACTGGATTACTACAGGAACACTCTGTCCTTGTGGAGTGTGGCACTGGATTACTGCAGTAACACACTCTGTCCCTGTGGAGGGTGGCACTGGATTACTACAATAACACTCTGTCCCTGTGGAGTGTGGGACTGGATTACTACAGGAACACTCTGTCCCTGTGGAGTGTGGCACTGGATTACTGCAGTAACACTGTGCCCTTGTGGAGTGTGGCACTGGATTACTGCAGGAACACTCTGTCCCTATGGAGTGTGGCACTGCATTACTGCTTCTGAAGAACATAATTTGTGATGGGAGGAACTGACACCCTGAGTCATGCCCCCATGTCCATCCTTGGCCTGCTGCAATGTTCCAGTGAAGCTCAATGCAAACTGGAGGAATAGCACCTCATCTTCCAACTAGGCACTTTGCAGCCTTCAGGACTTAACATTGAGTTCAACAACTTTAGATCATGAACTCTCTCCTCCATCCCCACCCCCTTTCCAATCCCCCTTTTTCCAATAATTTATAATTTTTTATATATTTTTTAAATATATATTTTTCTTTTCCCATCTGTTTCCATTATTTTTAAATGTATTTCTATCCATTGTTTTATCTCTACCTTTTAGCCTATTTCGATCCCTTCCCCCAACCCCAGCTCCATTAGGGCTATCTGTACCTTGCTCGTCCTGCTTTCTACCCTTAATGTCATCATTAGCACATTCCTCAGCTAATATCACCACCATCAACACCCCTTTGTCCTTTTGTCTATGACATCTTTGGCAATCTCTTCTTTGCCTCCACCTATCACTGGGTCTCTCTCCAGCTCTACCTGTCCCCTACCCCTTTAACCAGCGAATGTTCCACCTTATTTCTTTATTTCTTAGTTCTGATGAAGAGTCATGTGGACTCAAAATGCTAACTGCATTCCTCTCCGCAGTTGCTGTCAGACCTGCTGAGTTTTTCCAGATATTTTATTTTTGTTTCGGATTTCCATCATCCATAGCACTTTGCTTTTATCTTAGCGTTTAATTGACTGCCACTTCTCTTCAAAGAATGTCTACCTTGAAGAAGAATTGCTCTTCTCTCTGACAGGATTTCTGCCTGTCTCTTTTGCCCTGTTCACTTTCATTGCTTTCCATTTCTCTCCTAGTGTTTGACAAGGTGTTTACTAAAACCTGCTTTCACAGCCATATTTCCTTCCTCAGTGACTGTCTCCATCTCCGACTTACCCCACGTGGATTTCAACTGAAGTTCCATCCGTCATATTTCAAACCCACCCAGGATTACAGGTATCTCCGGAACATACAGCGCTCCTTGGACTGCTGTTCTTGTCGCATCCTGAGATCCACACTCAGTGCCATGCTCCGCCATATGAACACACTCGATCTCTCCCTTCAGCAGCACTGATGCACCCTATCTTTAAGCTGTCCTTGCCCCCAGTTTCATTTTATTCTTCATCTCATCCAACGCCTCAACAAGAAACCTTGTCTCTTTCTTTCAGGTGCAAAGGAACGCAAACTCCAACGACTCATCAACACCAATGCGCATCCAGAACCCTCCACCCATCCCGTCTTCCAATCCCAGCCCCGGCCGTGTATTCACCATACCCCCTGACCTTCCCCTCTCTGATGCTGAATGCTCAGTGCTCAGCAAAGGACTCAGTTTCATACCTTACACCCTCATCGCAATGAATTTCAGGCTCGGCACAAGGCTGAACTCTTCATCCGGCGCCTTCGTCTCCGTGCTCACTTCTTTGGGCAGGAGTCCTCTCCCCGTTCAACAGATCTTTTTACTCACCTCCAATATTCCCCTCCACCTGGACCCCTCCCTCTGGATTCTTACCTGCTCTTGATCTTTTCATTGAGAACTGTCAGCGTGACATCAGTTGTCTCAATTTCTCTGCTCCTATCACCCATTATAACCTGTCTCTCTCTGAACTTCTGCACTCCGTTCTCTCAGGTCTAACCCTGACATTGTCATCAAACCCGCTGACAAGGGTGGTGCTGTTGTTGTCTGGTGCACTGACCTCTACCTTGCAGAGGCTGAGAGTCAACTCTCAGACACCTCCTCCTACCACCCCCTGGATCATGACCCCACCACTGAACATCAAGCCATTGTTTCTAGGACTGTCACTGACCTCATCTCCTCTGGAGATCTTCCCTCCACAGCTTCCAACCTCATAGTCTCCCAACCTCGGACGGCCCGCTTCTACCTCCTACCCAAAATCCACAAACAGGACTGTCCCGGTAGACCGATCATGTCAGCCTGTTCCTGCCCCATGGAACTCATTTCTTGCTATCTTGACTCAATTCTCTCTCCCCTTGTCCAGTCCCTTCCCACCTACATCCGCGATTCCTCTGACACCTTACATCATATCAACAATTTCTGGTTCCCTGGCCCCAACCGCCTCCTCTACACCATGGACATCCAATCCCTCTACACCTCCATCCTCCACCTGGATGGTCTGAAGACTCTCCGCTTCTTCCTCGAACAGAGGCCTGAACAATCCCCATCCATCTTTACTCACCTCCGTATGGCTGAACTTGTTCTCTCACTGAACAATTTCTCCTTAAACTCATCTGACTTCCTCCAAATAAAAGGTGTGGCTATGGGTACGCACATGGGCCCCAGTTATGCCTGTCTCTTTATGGGGTATGTGGAACATTCCTTGCGGCCCCCTCCCACAACTCTTTCTCTTTCTCCGGTACATCGATGACTGCTTCAGTGCTGCTTCATGCTCTCGTCTGGACCTGGAAAAATGTATTCATTTTGCTTCCAATTTCCACCGCTCCATCATTTTCACATGGTCCATCTCTGACACTTCCCTTCCTTGACCTCTCTGTCTCCATTTCTAGTGACAGACTGTCCACCGATATTCATTACAAGCCTACCGACTCCCACAGCTACCTTGACTACAACTCCTCACACCCCGCTTCCTGTAAGGACTCCATCCCATTCTCTCAGTTCCTTCACCTCCGTCACATCTGTTCAGATGATACCACTTTCAAAAACAGTTCCTCTGACATGTCTTCCTTCTTTCGTAACCGAGGTTTTCCACCCACGGTAGTTGACAGGGCCCTCAACCATGTCTGGCCCATCTCCCGTGCATCCGCCTTCACACCTTCCTCTCCCTCCCAGAACCCATGATAGGGTCCTCCTTGTCCTCACTTATCACCCCACCAGCCTCTGCATTCAAAGGATCATCCTCTGCCATTTCCGCCAACTCCAGCATGATGCCACCACCAAACACATCTTCCCTACACCCCTCCTGGCGGCATTCCGCAGGGATCGTTCCCTCCAGGACACCCTGGTCCACTCCTCCATCACCCCCTACATCTCAACCTCCTCGCATGGCACCTTCCCATGCAACCGAAGAAGGTGCAACACCTACCCCTTTACTTCCTCCCTCCTCATCATCCAAGGGCCCGAAAACTCCTTTCAAGTGCATTTCACTTGCACTTCCCTCAATTTAGTCTACTGCATTCACTGCTCCCAATCTGGTCTCCTCTGCATTGGAGAGACCAAACGCAGACTGGGTGACTGCTTTGTGGAACATCTTCGGTCTGTCCGCAGGCATGACCCAGACCTCCCTGTCGCTTGCCATTTCAACACACCGCCTTGCTCTCATGCCCACATGTCCGTCCTTGGCCTGCTGCAATGTTCCAGTGAAGCTCAACGCAAACTGGAAGAACAGCACCTCATCTTCCAACTAGGCACTATACAGCCTTCCGGACTTTTATTGAGTTCGACAACTTTAGATCATGAACTCTCTCCTCCATCCCCACCCCCTTTCCAATCCCCCTTTTTCTAATAATTTATAATTTTTAAAAATATATATATATATTTTTTTATATATATTTTTCTTTTCCCACCTATTTCCATTATTTTTAAATTTATTTCCATTCATTGTTTTATCTCTACCTTTTAGCCTATTTCAATCCCTTCCCCCCACCCCACCCCCAATAGGGCTATCTGTACCTTGCTCATCCTGCTTTCTACCCTTAATGTCATCATTAGCACATTCCTCAGCTAATATCACCACCATCAACACTGCTTTGTCCTTCTGTCTATGACATCTTTGGCAATTTCTTCTTTGCCTCCACCTATCACTGGCCCTCTATCCAGCTCTACCATCCCACCCCCTTTCAACCAGCTTATATTCCACTTCATTTCTTTATTTCTTAGTTTTGTTGAAGAGTCATATGGACTCGAAACATTAACTGTATTCCTCTCCGCAGATGCTGTCAGACCTGCTGAGTTTCTCCAGGTATTTTTGTTTTTGTTTCAGATTTCCAGCATCCGCAGTATTTTGCTTTTACCCTGTGTTCAGTTCCTGCTCAATGGAGCAGATCTGTCAGTACCTGTGTTTAAAAACAATGCTCCCTGTTTGTCTCTGTTCCTGCGCCAGTGCTCCAAGCACCATGAACCATTCCTCTTTATTCCAGATTTCTGCCTGTTATCTGAATAAAACATATTCTCATGATGTGATGGCTGAGTGCCTGGTGTGGATTCACACACAGCTCAAAGGTCAGGGCTTCCATTACAGGCAGCGAGAAAGAGAGGGCTGGCTAAACAGCACAGAACAAAGGCACAGGGGCGCCAGCTGCTTTCCCATTCCCTTTCAGTGAAATCGCCACGATTGGAAAATTCATAAATGCTGCAATTTGTTGGTGCTTGAAGGGTTAAAAAAATACTTAAAACTATATTACTGCTGGTTAATATCCAATTGTCTTTACTCTTTCCTTCCTTGTTGTGACCTGCAGGCTCTCTTCTGAATGGGCAGGTCAATGAATATTTCTACAGAGTTTTGTGTGCTGGTATCCTGGTACTGCCTATAGTGAAATCACAAGCTAGATCCTTCCATATCCTCATCCCGGAACTTCAGTGACATGGATAGTTTGAAGGACTGTTCTCCTTGGGGAAGAGAAGCTTGATTTGATCGAGGCATTCAAAATCATGAAGGGTCTGGACAGAATATATAGAGAGAAATTATCTTAGAATCATCTTCATCAATGATCTTCCTTCCATCATAAGGTCAGAAGTAGGGATGTTCACTGATGATTGCACAATGTTCAGCACCATTCACAACTCCTCAGATACTGAAACAGTCCAGCGAGACCTGGACAATATCCAGGCTTGAGCTAAGTGGCAAGTACATTTGTGCCACATAAGTGTCAGGCAATGACCATCTCCAACAAGAGAGAATCTAACCATCACCCGTTGACATTCAATGGCATTACCACCATTGAATCTCCCAGTATCAACATCCTGGAGGTTACCATTGACCAGAAACTTAACTGGGCCAGCCATGTAAATACTGTGGCTACAAGAGCAGGTCAGAGGCTAGGAATCCTCCAACAAGAACTCACCTCCTGACTCCCCAAAGCCTGTCCACCATCTACAAGGCATAGGTCAGAAACGTGATGGAATATTCCCCACTTGCCTGGACGAGTGCAGCTCCAGCAACACTCAAGAAGCTCGATATCATCCAGAACAAATCAGCCCGCTTGATTGGCACCACATCCACAAATATTCACCCTCTCCACTACTGATGCTCAGTGCAGCAGTGTGTACCATCTACAAGATGCACTGCAGGAATTCACCAAGGCTCCTTTGACAGCATCTTCCAAACCCATGACCACTACCATCTAGAAGGACAAGGACAGCAGACAAATGGGAACACCAGCACCTGGAATTTCCCCTCCAAGTCACTCACAATCCTGACTTGGAAATATATCGCCATTTCTTTACTGTCACTGGGTCAAAATCCTGGAACTCCCTCCCCAACAGCACTGTGGGTGTACCTACACCGCATGGACTGCAGCAGTTCAAGAAGGCAGCTCACCATCACCTTCTCCAGGGCAATTAGGGATGGGCAATAAATGCTGGCCCAGCCAGAGAAGCCCAGGTCCCATGAATGAATAAAGAAAAACATTCAGGCAACACCTCTGGCATTGACAGCTAGGGGTGATGGAGTCTGACATCCTCTGGTTGTTTGCTGGGGACATGCCTGTTAGATTGATAGGGCTGGAAACATTCTGGATCGTCTTGAAGTTTTCAGGAATTGGAGATTAAGCTCCAGGACACTCCTGAAATTAGCCCAGGAGAAAAACCATTGAGGGGGCATTGAAAAAAAAAATCCCCACTTTTGGTTATCGGTTATAAGAATGAAAAGGCTGTTCATTGAGGAATGAAGAATCATCCATTCGATTAATGAATCTATTCACTTTCCAATTGGCTGGGAAGACAGTGTGCGAGGATTGGGCAGCCAATGAGGAAAATATGGGGCTGGGGCTGTTAGTGAGAGTTGGTCATATGATGAAACCTTTTAGCCAGCCGGAAATGGAAGCTCACTGGTTGATATATTTAGGCCCTGCGTGAACTTTCAAATTGTTCCAAACCTACACTCCTAACCCGTTTCCCATCTTTAGGCAGAGAACCACAGTTGGAGACAAGAGGACTATGCTCAAAGCTTATCCTGCAAAAGTGGACACATAATGCTCGAGGCTGTTCTCAGTGGGAATGCTGCAAGGTTAGTGAGCAGACTGCTGGGCTGGAAGGTGAATGTGCCTGTGCAGCACCTTAGAGCCAAGAGCACTATCAGACAGCCTGACTCTTTCCTGGGTTTGGGGGTGTAGGTATTTTTGGGGGGAGGGGGCACAATGGCTGGTGAGGATCAGGTGTTTCTGTCTTTCTATGGGTGCATCTTTTTAGGTGAGCTGTACTTGGGCTGCCTGAAGTTAGAGGTTCAGACAGTCTGGAGGCCTTATAAACCTTCCACATCTCATTCACCATTCTGTTGGGAGAGTGCTGGGCTCTGGTGGTTCTGGTTCTTGTTGTTGGCTTGGATGTTGGATTGGTGTTTGGCCAAGGTTTCATCCATTTCTTCCATTGCTTGATGTTAAACCACACCTGGTTGGTCTGGCTGGTTTGGAGGTGCAGGGTTGGTGTTACTTTTGATCATTTCTTGCGGGTTGGACAAAAATGGCATTCATCTCCTTGGCAGTGCCATTTCTTCTTTTTCTGCTTGGGCCATCAGGAAGCTCTATGAGGCTGAGGAAGGTGGTTCTTGTGGCAAGAAGTGGATCAAGTAGCATGCTCACCTGTTTTTTGTTGTTGATGGTGTGAGACTGCTACCACGTTCAAGCATCCCTTGTGGTTCTGGCATGCTGGCTGGAAGTCGCCATGTATACACAGTGGTTGTCTACCAACTGTACCATCATCGTAGCTGGAGGTGGCAGCTCCTCAGACTGTTGATCATTCTCTGGCACCACTTACTGGAGGTGCTGTGGTAATTTCATGTGCAGTAGGCTGGTTTGACCAATAGAAACTTTCCATGGCCTGGAATGATGATGGGCAAACCTGCTCTGCAAAAAGAAAAGAGAGATCGCAGGTGAAATCTGAATCTGAATACTCTTTACTGTTTGAGGACTCAGGACCGTGCTGTTCCAGCTGGCTAACGACAGTGGTAGTCTTGACATCTTCTGTCATCTGGAGGAGATCTAGGGCTACACAGGCGCTGCTCAGAAGAGAGAAAGGCTGTTTCCAGATAATGTACATCAGCTCAAAGATCTGTTTGTTGCCAAATCTCAGTGGTTCAAGGATCATTCTGACAACCAGGAATTGGACTCCCCCTGCTCCATAAAGTCGGGTGTCCGTTGTTTGAATCCAAAGACCTAGGAACCATGGTTCCTCACCTGACAGGACTGCCACACTAGCATCTGAATCTGATTTAAAATTTTTTAGATGGCCATTTACCACAATGTCAGCATTCCAAAATGAAGAGGCTCATTCTCTGATATCACTCAAAAAGCATGGCTGTGTGTCTTCAGGGGTTTCCTTCTCGACCTCGTGGGATCACCTTTGGGCTGTCTGTGTGGTGCTGGGGTTTTGATTTGCACCATTTACCAGTGTCCCTGTCGGTTGTAGTGGAAGCATTAGACAGGACACTGATCTCTCCTGTGCGGGGGCTTCACACCGCAGCACTGGCAAGGTCTCTCTGCTGGGCGCTTCTGCTTATCCTGACTTGGGTGGGCCGTGCATCTTTGTGACCTGATATGGTGGACTGAGGGTTTGATTTCTGCCCCAAATAGTGTTCTCTCCCCTTAGGATTGTCCTGTGCTGTTCACATAGCTCAGACAGTCGAACTAGCTGGATTACCTTGTCAACGGTAAGATCATCTTTAGTTTGTAGGAGATCAGAGAGTGAGTCACCTGCAACACCCACCACGATTTTGTCTCGGATGAGTTCAGACTTTAAATCTTCATATTCGCGCCGTCTGCCATCTTGTAGAGATTGTTTATGAAGGAATTGACAGGTTCCCCAGGCAGTTGGACTCTTTTATTAAATTTTGCTCTCTCCAATATTTTATTGGATCTTGCTTGAAGTAAACACTGAAGGATTTTAAAACATCATCAAATTTGGCAGATGACTCATCGATAGCGTGTCGTGCAATGATGTCATCTGCAATTGGCCCAATCGTGTAAAGAAGCGTATTGACTTGTTCTGTTTCTGATTTTTTAATTAGACTTGTAGAAATGCTATATCTTAAAAACCTTCTCCTCCAAAGACTCCAAATCTGTGACTGGTCTGGGCATGGGTGAATCCCAGCAGAGCTGGAAGTGTGGAGTTATGATCCATTTTCAGCATTTTTAAAAAACTTTAAGTGATTACAGTCATCCAAGATGGCGTCGCTGGTTACTGCTGAACAATGGATCTTCCCGTGCTTACTGGTTTTTGGCCGGCTTTCCAAAATGGCAGCGGCACACATTTGCCTGAGAAGAAGGGTCTGCAATAGCTACAAGGGCCAACTGGATGCTGACCTAATTTAATCAGTGGTATAGTGTTGCGAGTCAGTATGGGGACTTGCTTTTTAGGGAGTTGGACAATTGCAAGGTACCCAAGGTGGAATAAATTAATTATTAATTTAGTTTATTTTCTTTGCTGAACTCAGGAGCCATGTGTTGGGATTCAGAGCTGAAATTGGGATTAGCGATGGGTTTCTTTCAAACGGAGCTTCTGACTGAATGAATGAAATGGGGTTTCTCAGGACTGGCTGGCCTGGAATTTTAAAAAAATATCTCACCCTTGCAGGCTGTGTGCTCTGCTTGCTGAAGCTGGGCTTCCGAGGGAGATTCAGTGGAGTCTTATCTGGAGCAATGCTTTCTATCTTTTTGCTTCCAGGCTCTTCTCTCTTTGGAGCTTTTTCCTTCTGGTGAATTGTCTTTGCGTCTGTAGCTTCAGATTGTTTCAGTTCAGAGTCCGTAGAAGTTGTCCTTTTACTTAGCTTTCTGCATTCTTGCGAGGATAAGGGTTTTTGATCCAGGTGCTGCCACCATGAAGAATCCTGCTTCAGACACCATGAAGTAGGCTTCATAGTCTTAAGTATATTAACAGGAAGTCTTTATTAACAGCTCATTACTATAGACATATGTAGAGTAGAGGGTACAGGTATGGAACTGACTCCATCCTAGGTCTTTACACATCTCAGTCCATCTATAGACTGATCCTAGCTCTGGGTCATGTGCTCTTACATTACTATATGGGTGGTACTATACTCAGTCCCACGTTAACCCTTTATGCACCAGACATACTACTGCACTTACCAGGTCTCAGCTACATGTGACTCCTGACCCACAGCAATGTGGTTGTTAACTGCTCTCAGAAATGGCCTAGTAAGCCACTCACTTGTACCAAACCACAACAGCAAAATCAGAAAGGAATAAAACTGGACAGACCGCCTGGCATTGACTCACCTGAAACAACAACGGCATACTCCTCCCTGTCAACCCTGCAAAGTCCTCCCTACTAACTCCTATGGCTTGTGCTAAAATTGGGAGGTCTGTCCCAACACTAGTCAAGTAACAGCCTGACAGAGTCATAGTCACCAAATCACACTTTACAGGCAATGTTCCAAACACCGCCATCACCATCCCTGGTTATGTCCTGTCCCACCAGCAGGACAGGCCCAGCAGAGGTGGTGGCACAGTGGTATACAGTTGGGAGAGAGTTGCCCTGGGAGTCCTCAACATTGACTTCATGGGGTCTGGTGTCATATGGCATCAGGTCAAACATGGGCAAAGGAACCTCCTACTGATTACCACCTACCATCCTCCCTCAGCTGATGAATCATTGCTCCTCCATGTTGAACACAACTTGGAAGAAACACTGAGGGTGACAAGGGCACAGAATATACTCTGGGTGGGAGACTTGAATGTCCATCACCAAGAGTGGCTCGGTAGCACCACTATTGACTGAGTTGGCCAAGTCCTAAATGACATGGCCGCTAGACTGGGTCTGCGGCAGGTGGTGAGGGAACCAACAAGAGGGAAAATCCTAATTGACCTCATTCTCACCAATCTACTTGTCACAGATGCATCTGTCCATTTCAGTATTGGTAGGAGTGACCAGCGCTCAGTCCTTGTGAAGATGATGTTCCATCTTCCCTTCATTGTGTTGTGTGGCACTACCACCATGCTAAATGGGATAGATTTCAAACAGATCTAGCAACTCAAAGCTGGGTACGTATGAGATGCTGTGGGCCATCAGCAGCAGCAGAATTGTACTCAAACACAACCTGTAACGTCATGACCCAGCATATCCCTCACTCGATTACCATTAAGCCAGGAATCAACACTGATTTAATGAAGAGTGCAGGAGGGCATGCCAGGAGCAGCACCAGGCATACCTAAAAAACTAGGTATCAACCTGGTGAAGCTATAACACAGGAATACTTGTGTGCCAAACAGCATAAGCAGCAAGTGATAGACAGAGCTAAGCGATCCCACAACCAACGAATCAGATCTAAGCTCTGTATTCCTGCCACATCCAGTCATGAATGCTGGTAGATAATTAAACAACTCACTGGAGGAGGAGGCTCCACAAATATCCCCATCCTCAATGATGGAGGAGCCCAGCACATCAGTGCAAAAGATAAGGCTGAAGCATTTGCAACAGTCTTCAGCCAGAAGTGCCGAGGGGATGATCCATCTCGGCCTCCTCCTGAGATCTCAGCATCATAGACGCCAGCCTCAGCCAATTCAATTCACTCCACTGAAGGCACTGGATACTGCAAAAGCTATGGGCACTGACAACATTTTGGCAACAGTACTAAAGATTTGTGCTCTAGAACTTGCCGCGCCCCTAGCCAAGCTGTTCCAGCACACTGGCACCTAGCTGGCAAAGTGGAAAATTGCCCAGGTATATCCTGTATACAAAAAGCAGGACAAATCCAAGCCAGCCAATTACCGCCCCATTAGTCTACTCTCTATCATCAGTAAAGTAATGGAAGGTGTCATCGACAGTGCTATCAAGCAGCACTTATTCAGCAATACCCTGCTCACTGACTCTTAGTTTAGGTTCCACCAGGGTCATTCAGCTCCTGATTTCATTACAGCCTTAGTCCAAACATTGAGGTGAGAGTGACTGCCCTTGACATCAAGGCAGCATTTGACCGAGTGTGGCATCAAGGAGCCCTAGCAAAACTGTAATCAATGGGAATCGGGGGAAAATTCTCCACTGGTATGAGTCATACCTAGCACAAAGTAAGAGGGTTGTGGATGTTGAAGGTTAGTCATCTCAGCTCCAGGACATCACTGCAGGAGTTCCTCAGGATAGTGTCCTAGGCTTAACAATCTTCAGCTTCTTCATCAGTAAGTAGCCTTCCTTGTCCAAATGCAACAAGACCTTGTCAGTATCCAGGCTTGGGCTGATAAGTGGTAAATAACATTCAAGGCATGCAAGTCCCAGGCAATGATCATCTCCAAAAAGAGAAAATCCAACCAAAATCTCTTCTTGACATTCAGTGGCATTATCATCGTTGAATCCCCCACTATCAACATCCTGGGGGTTACCATTGACCAGAAACTGAACTGGATTAGCCACATAAATACTGTGGCTACAAAAGCAGAACAGAGCTGGGAATTCTGAGGCAAGTAACTCACCACCTGACTCCCCAAAGCCTGTCCTCCATCTACAAGTCAGGGATTGAATACAGTTCTGCTGCTGATGGCCTACAGCATTTCATGGATGCCCAGTTTTGAGCTGCTAGATCCGTTCTGAATCTATCCCATTTAGAATGTGGTATAGTGCCACACAACATAATGGAGGGTATGTGCAGTGTAGTTTGACCTAGATAACAGCAATTTTATAAATAATCACCTCGTATCTAAAATGTTTAGTTTAAGATTCTAATTGGAATGAAGGGACAGCTAATGACCCAGAGCCCGCAATTCATGCACCATGTGGCAGCTTCAGGATTCATCATGCGTCCTGGAGGCCCAATGTTTGAAGGAAGCATCTCCACCTGGTTGAAGTTGTGCTGAAGGTTTCTGAACTTCAGGAGCAGCTGGATTCCTGGCAGGGCATCCGGGTGGCTGAGTGCTTCCTGAATCACAGATCCCAGGAATGGTGGTTAACCCACCAAGGGTAGGAAAAGGTAGGAAGTGCAGGAATTCTCTGGAAGTGTAGCATACTCAAATCAATATTGAATACTGTTGAGGGTGCTGATACTTTGAAGGAATGCACTCCTGAGCCTGTCACCATGAAACAATCGCCTGTGACAAGCACTTCAGTAACTTTATTCTTGCACAGGGAGGGTGGGGATGCTGTGAAGCACAATGCAGGACTGCATTAGTAATAGGGGATTTGATACTCAGGGGAATAGGCAAGCAGGTCTGCTACTGTTGTGAGGCCCATTTAGCATGTTGTCTTCCTAGTGCCAGGACAAAGGGCACAAAGAGGATGCATAACATTCTGCAGGGGAAGGGGGAAAGGACAGAAGCTGTGGTCCACATTAAAACCAATGATGTAGGAAGGAAGAAGGTTGAGGTCCTGCAGTTAGAGTTAGAGAAGAAGTTCAAAAAGCAGGACTTCAGAGCTAATAAGCTGAGACCTGGCTCAGAAAGGGAGGAACTCGATACTTAATATTCCTGGTTGTAAGGTATGCAGGAAATGTGAAAAAATGGAGGAGGGGTAGCAGTTTTGATTAAGGAAAATGTTACAGGAAAGACCTTGTCCTCGAAAAGTCATAGATAGTATCAACTTGTTTGGAGTTAAACAATAAAGGAATTATTAGGTTACTTAGTCTATTTTACAGGCCACTTAATAGTGGGAATGAGATAGATAAGCAGATTTGCAAGGATGTTTCTGAGAGGTGCAAGAACTCAAGAACTGTGATATTGGGAGACTTGAACCACATCAGCATTAAATGGGGTAGTGATTGTGTTAAGGGCAGAGAGAGGAGGAATTTTCAAAGTGCATTCAGGATAATTTTCTTGATCAGCATGTTTCCTGCCTGCTAAGGAAGGAGGCATTACTGGATCTGTTCCTGGGGAATGAACTGGGTCAAGTTAAAATGTCATCATGAGGGAGTATCTTGGGTGTAGTGATGTTACAAAACTATCATATTTTTCATAATAATATTGTGGGATATTGTAAGTTAGGTTTATGGTTGTGAGGTGGATGGTTCTGTCTATATGAATGATTTAATTGAATTAGAGTTAGATAGACTGCAAGCTTCAAATTATCACAAGAGTCAGGTGTAAAAAGGATATTTGAAATGCTAATAAGTGAGCTAGAATCTAAGAGTAGACTAAGGTGTGAATGAAATTTACATTTTAAGATAAACGGGGAGTGATTTGATTTTCAAAGGGATGGGAGGATGTTTACACCTAACAAGGTAAATAGGGCAAGCTTATTAAGTTTATTTTTCCCAAAAGGAAAAAGGGCCATATTGACAACATGAAAGATTTTTATATTATAGGAAAGGTAAATTTCCAAAGACATGGAGAACAATAAGATTTTACACGTTAAAGAGAGAGAAACATATGAGAGAGAAGGATAGAAGGCTATGTGGGTGTGGCCGTGTAACATCTTGAAAGATACACCATGTAAAGCAGCCTTGGGGAAAAGCCTCCAGCCACTTTTGCAGAAGTCTACTGTGTCCAGTAACTAAAGCTGTGTTAAAAAGCCTTTGGAATTCCACTGTCGAGTGGGTGCGTGTGATAACCTTGCTGGATTGCCTATTTAAATTTAAAATCCATTTTGGACTGTTGCCTTAAAGGGGGTTTATAGTTGGGAGTCAGGTTAATTAGGAATTTTGGGATTTGTTATGATATCAAGTAGGTGTAATCTTATTTCTGTGTTTGAATTTTTTTTCATTAATAAATGTTTTAATTTAATTCTTAAAATCACTAAATGTGTTAATGGACTCTACTTCCGAATTCAGTGCACAAATCTTCTCGTTAATAAGTAGAACTTGCAAAACCGTTGTGATAGCATGGCCAAGTTTCCCTTGTGGATTTGGTCCACCTGGCACACATCACCTGCCACATCATAACAAAATTGGAGGCTCTGTGAGGATTTTTAGAATTCCTTGGTTGGTTTGGAGTTGGTGAATCTTAAGACTACAAGCACGAGAAGAACATTGAACTCAGGAGTTGGTGTGAGGGACTTTAAAGTGGTGAGTCTGCAAATATGGCTTTATCCATAGCTAAAACTTATCTGGAAGTAGAAGATATAACTCTAGTTGGTTTACAGAAGGTGACTATGTTTAAGTTGACAGACCTGGCAGATAAGTTGCCATTAGGTCTAATCGTAGGGCCAAAGAAAGCAGATATAGTTGAAGTAATAGCACAACATTTGAAATTAGAAGGGATACCTGAAGCTTGTGAGTCAGTTGAATTAGTTAAGGCTCAGTTGCAAATGATAAAAACTTGAGTTAGAGGCAAAAGAAAAGGAACAGGAAAAAGAGAGATCATTTCAAAGGGAAATGGAAATGAGAAAACTTGATCTTCAGGGGGAGAAATTAGCAAATGGAGGAAAATGATAGGGAGAGAGATTATCAGCTTAAAAAGCTGGAGGTTTGAAAAGAGATCCCAGATGCTGAGGAAGTCTCTGATGTGGAAATGATCACTTTCAATTTAAAACCCAGAAGGGAGATGTTTAAGTTTGTGCAGGCACTTCCAAAGTTTGAGGAAAGCGATGTAGAGGTATTCTTTATTTTGTTTGAAAAGATAGCTTAGCAGATGAAATGGCCACCAGAAATCTGGACATTTCTTTTACAGTCTGTGTTGGTAGGTAGAGCTCATGAGGTATATGCATCGCTGTCAAAAATATGTCGATGCATTATGAGGCAGTAAAAAAGGCTATTTTGAGTGCATATGAGGCATACAGGCAGAAATTTAGGAATATAAGGAAACAGCCTGAAGACTTATATTGAGTATGAGTATGGGAGAGTAAAACAAAGTAATTTTGACCAGTGGATATGGGTATTAAAGGTAGAGCCAATACATGCAGCTCTTAAAGAACTAATTATTTTGTATAAATTTAAAGATTCAATTCCTTTGGTAGTGCGAACCCATATGGAAGAACAGAGGGTTAAAACAGCAAGGCAAGCAGCAGAGATAGCTGATGATTATGAGCTAGTTCATAGATCAAGACCTTTTTTTGTCACCCTTTTAAATCAGAGAAGGATAGAATGTGGGAAAGTGACAGGAAGGTGGATAGTCAGGGAAGAGAAGGAGCAGTTGGAAATTTTCAGGAAGTTTCTCTTCAGACCAAAAAGGAAGGTGCTAAGGGTAGAAGTGACACTCAAAAACTGAGGTGTTTTCATTGTAATAAGATGGGGCACACAAAGCCAAAGTGTTGCAAGTTACAGGGAAAACCCATTGCAGTAATTGGAACACAGAAAAGGTCTGGAAATAAGAGTACTGTGGGTTCTAAGATCCAGGCACAGGAAAAGCCAGTGGTTTGCGTACAAGTGAAGCAGGAAGAATCAGTGGTAGGTAAAGAAGTGGGAATGTGTTCACAATTTACCCAAGAGAGTACTGAAGGGCAGGTTATAGAAATGTTTAAAGATTTTGTATGTGAAGGGAAGGTGTTTCCATGGGTACAGGGTGGAGCAGGCAAGGATATTAAAATTTTAAGAGATACAGGGGCTAGTCAATCTTCAATGTTATGGGATAGTGATATTTGTTGTTCAGAGGGTGTATTGCAGGAAAAAGTGGTAATAAGTGGGATTCATGGAGGTGCTAAACCTATTCCATTGTGGAAGGCAAATTTAAAAAGTAAGTTGTAAAGAGGTGAGGTGATTGTTGGAGTACTGGAAAAATTGCCCATTGCAGGGGTTCAATTTATTTTAGGTAATGATATAGCTGGGTCACATATGTTGGTGATGCCTAATGTGGCCGAGCAGCCTGAAGGTGCTTTCAACAGAGATGTTGCAGGAAGAACATCCTGGATTGTTTCCAGATTATATAGTAACAAGATCACAAACTCAAAAGTTGAAACTGGAAGAGGAGGAGTTTAAATGGCAGGGAGAATATTAATTAACTGGATCTGTTTTTGAAAAGATTGTATAGAAAGAGAAGGTTGAAGAGAATGAAGTGGAAGTGTTTAGTTCAGTTAAATTGGTAGAGTTACAGCAGAAGGATTCACAAATAAAGAAGTTATATCAGATAGCTTATTTGGAAGCAGAGGCAGCGTGTATTCCAGAATGTTATTACCTTAAAGATAATGTGTTAATGAGGAAGTGAGATCTCATGTTTCAGCAGATGAGAAATGGAAGGTAGTGCATCAAATTGTTATACCATCTGGATAGAGAAATGAAATATTGAGAGTAGCTCATGAAATTCCAATAGGGGGACATTTAGGAATTAGAAAAATGCAGGCAAGGATACAAAAAAATTCTATTGGCCTGGACTGCATAAGGATAGTCAAATCCTGTTGAATTTGTCACACATGTCAGGTGACAGGAAAACCTCAAGTAGTAATTAAACCAGCAGCTTTAATTCAGATTCAAGCATTTGAAGAATCTTTTACCAGGATCCTGATTGATTGTGTAAGACTAAAAGTGGAAATCAGAACTTGCTGACAATTATGGATGTGTTTACAAGGTTTCTGGAAGTGATACCTTTATGAAATATTACAGCAAAGAGAATTGTGGAAGAGTTGACTAAATCTTTAACAAAAAAGAAATACAGTCGGATCAGGGTTCAAATTTCATGTCACAGCTGTTTAAAGAAGTAATGAGCAGCCTGGGGATAAAGCAATTTAAACTGTCAGCTTATCATTCTGAATCACAAGGTGCTTTAGAGAGATGGCATCAAACTTTGAAAACTGTGATGAGGGTTTATAGTCAAGAAATCCGCAGGATTGGGAATCAGGGAATTCCATTAGGGATGCTCCTAATGAATCCATAGGATTTAGTCCTTTTGAATTAGCCTATGGTCATGAGGTAAGGGGACCACTTAAGTTGATTCAGGAGAATTTAATGGATCAGAATTCGGAAACTACTCTCCTGGATTATGTGACAAACTTCAGGGAAGGATTGAACAGATGTTGTGAGTTAGATAAGAAACATTTAAAGATATCACAGCAGGTGATGAAGGCAAAGGCAGATATGAGGGCCACAGCTCATAATTTTGTTCCTGGGCAAAAATTGTTTGTTTATTACCAGTATTGTGTGAACCATTAAAGTTCAATGGGCCTAACAGAATTGAGAAGAAACCAAGTGAAGTAAATTATTTAATAAATACTCCAGATAGAAGAAAGAAGCAAAAGGTGGTCATGTAAATGTGCTTAAAAGGTATTTTGACAGGGAAGATAACCAAAAGGAGGCATTAGTGATGGTAGATTAAGAGAAAGAGGGAGAAATGAAATATTCTGAAATTAATTTTTCTCTAATCAAATTAGACAATGAGGGGGTACTTACAAATGTAAACGTGGTACTGAGTTACCTTCCAGACAAGTGCCAGAGTGTTTTGAAGAAGCTATTGCAGTCGCACAAAGCTATTTGTGGGAATAAGCTGGGGAGGACAAATTTAGCTACACATGATGTAGGTGGGTGATTCAGCTTCAATAAGGCAACATCCTTATAGATTGAATCCAGTAAAATTATTGTAAGTACAGAAAGAAATTGGATTCATGCTTCAGAATGATATCATTGAGTCTAGTTGCAGTAACTGGAGTTCGCCTATGGTGATGGTGCCGAAACTGGATGGAACACATGGACTGTGTGTGGATTATCGAAAAGTAAACATAGTGACAAAAGCCAATTCATATCCTATTCCACAGTTGGAAGATTGCATTGAGAAAGTGGGATAATCACAGTTTATCACGAAGATTGATTTGCTGAGAGGATATTGGCAAGTACCGTTATCAGAGAGAGGAAAAGGCTTCTGTGACGCCAAATAGGCTAAGTTTAAAGTTAAGCCATTTGGGATGAAAAATGCACTAGCAACGTTTCAAAGACTGACAAACAAAGTAATTGCAGGACTGAGCAATTGTGCTGTTTATATTGATGACTTGGTAGTTTTCAGTCAAATGTGGTAGGAGCATTTACAACATCTGAAAGAACTGTTTGATTGACTTCAAGAAGCTAATTTGGTGGTGAGCCTGGCTAAGAGTGAATTTGCAAAAGTGCAAATCACATATCTAGGCCATACCATTGGACATTGTAATCTCCAAGAGATGTGAAAATAAAAGCCATCATGAATTTCCCAGTGCCTACAACAAAACGAGAAGTTTTGAGATTCATTGCATGTTATAACCGATGCAGTTGGTAAAGCGGAGTTATTTAAAAATCCCAGAGGGAAACTTTAAACAACTGTCATAACCTATAATTTTAAGTGTCATGTTTGAGATACGATTCTAAATTCAGGAATCAGACCACTAGTTCTCGAGACTATACATTAAACTAATTGAAACATTTTATTAAATTACACAGGTTAAAAAAATATATATACATAGCTACAAATTACTACTATCATAACTTTTAACACATTCCCAAACTAATCTCCATTAAAGCAACAGCAACCCATAGACTTAACCAAACACCAGGCAAAGCATTTTCACCTTACAAATTCAAATGAAGTTCTTTTCACTGTGGAGCCAGTTGGAGGCTTGCAGCTGCCTTTTGATCTTCCATTGCCTCTGCCTGCACACCCGAAAACTATTGAAGTTATACCTACCAGACCCATTGAATGTTAAGATAAAGGCAAAATACTGTGTATGCTGGAAATCTGAAACAAAATCAAAAAATGCTAGAAAAACGCAGCAGGGCTGACAGCATCTGTGGAGAGAAAGACAGAGTTAACGTTTCGAGTCCATATAACTCTTCTTCAGAGCTAAAAGGAAGTAGAAATGCGGTGAAATATATACTGTTTAGTGGGGGGGGGGTGGTGTGTGCGGGGGGTGGGGGTGGGGGGGGGGGGGGGGGGGGGGGTTGGTGGGACAGGTGAAGCTGGACAGAAGACCAGTGGAGGAAAAGGAGAGATTGAGAAAGATGTCATAAACAAAAGGTCAAAGCGCTGTTAATAGTGGTGGTTCTGGCTAAAGGCGATGCTAATGGTAACATTAAGTGTGGAAAGTAGAGTGTGATAATGGCAGGACCAGGGTAAGCTCTCTGGAAAGTGACAGATGGCCCTAGTGGGGGTGGGGTGGGGGGAGGGGACAGTGGTGGTAAAAAAAGATCAAAAAGGCCAAAAGCTGGGGATAAAACAATGAATAAAAATGGAAATAATTTTTAAAAATAATAATAATGAAAATAAGCGGGAAAAATAAATAAATAAAAATTAAAAACTAAAAATGAATAAGAAAAAAGGGGGGGATCGAAAAGGGATGGGATGGAGGAGACAGTGCGTGGTCTGAAGTTGTTGAACTCAATATTCAGTTCAGAAGGCTGTAATGTGCCTAGTCAGAAAATGAGGTGCTGTTCCTCCAATTTGCGTTGAGCTTCACTGGAACATTGCAGCAGGCCAAGGATGGACATGTGGGCATGAGAGCAGGGTGGAGTGTTGAAATGGCAAGCGACAGGAAGGTCTGGGTCATGCTTGCGGACAGACCGAAGATGTTCCACAAAGCGGTCACCCAATCTGCATTTGATCTCTCCAATGTAGAGGAAACCACATTGGGAGCAGCGAATGCAGTAGACCAAATTAAAGGAAGTGCAAGTGAAATGCTGCTTCACCTGAAAGGATTGTTTGGGCCCTTGGACGTTGAGGAGGGCGGAAGTGAGTGCATGGGAAGGTGCTGAGGGAGGGGGTTGAGGTATTGTGGTTGATGGAGGAGTGGACCATCTGCAGGGAACAGTCCCTACGGAATGCCAGCAGGGGGGGTTGAGGGGAAGATGTGTTTGGTGGTGGCATCATTCTGGAGTCGGTGGAAATGGTAGAATGCCAATTTTATTAGTAATATAAACACATTGCTTGGTAGCTGCTAGAAAGGCATCAAGTTTTCACCTTACTCCTTGAATGTTCTATTCAAAAATTGCAAATGCACACTATCTCTCTTACATATCAAAACTAATATATATTAAAGCACCCAGACTAGCTGGCTTTAATTCAGTAAAGACATGCCTGCAGACTAAACCTCTATTTTAAAAGAAAAATATTTTCCAAAATATTATATACATTAATAGCTTCATGACAGGGCATGAGTGGATTTTACCAGAAAATTGTACCAAATTTTAGCCAAGTGGTTGCTCCACTGACTGAACTATTAGAAAAGAACAAGAAGTTTCAGTGGACACAGGAGGGTCAGAAGGCACTTGACAGTTTAAAAACTGTCTTGACAATGACACCAGTTTTGGCAGTACCCAATTATGCCAAGAAATTTAATTTGGCCGTTGACACAAGTGATGTAGGTATTGGTGCTGTATTATTGCATGAAGATGAAACTGGGGTTGAGATGTTTTTCATGGAAGCTGAATGTACATCAGAGAAGATATTCAACCATCAAAAAGGCGACTCTAGCTCTGGTGTTATTGTTGCAGCATTTCAAGGTTTATGCTGCAAGCAATTCATCAGAAACAATTATTTATATAGACCGCAATCCTTTAAAATTTCTGGACAAATTTTGAGACTGAAGTGCAAGACTGTTCAGATGGAATTTATTACTGCAACTGTTTCATTTACAGGTTACACATGTGGCTGGATGAGAAAATCTACTTGCAGGTGCATTGTCGGGGGTTTAAAGCTGAAAGGAAATTGTACATTTAAACCTGGACACTAGACTGAAATGACCTCTGTTGATACAAAGGATTTGGGTATATTGTTCTGTTAATGCATGCACCTGGTAATGTAACAGTTTGTGTATATAGTTAAGTATAGTAAGTAATGTAAGATGTGTTGAGAAAATGAAGCCCATCTTTTAAAATTATGACAGTTCATTTTTCCATAAGGATGAAGGTGTTATGAAACTATTAAATTTTTCCTAATAATATTGTGGGATAATGTAAGGTAGGTTTATGGTTATGAGTGTGGGTGGTTCTATCTACGTGAATGATTTAATTGAATTAGATTTAGATAGACTCCAATCTTCAAATTATCACAAGACTCAGGTGTAAAAACGGTATTTGAAATTCTAATGAGTAAGCTAGGGTCTAAGAGTCAGTAGATAAGGTGTGAATGAAATTTGCATTTTAAGATAAGTGGGGAACTATTTGATTTCAAAGGGATGGTAGGATGTTTACAACTAACAAGGTAAATAGGGCAAGGTTATTATGTTTATCTTTCCCAAAAGGAAAAAGAGCCATATTGACAACATGAAAGGTTTTTATATTATGGGAAAAGTAAATTTCCAAAGACATGTAGAACAATGAGATTTTACAGTTTGAATTATTTTCTTCTGTTAATAAATGTATTAGTTTAATTTTTAAAACCACTAAAGATGTTAGTGGACTCACTACTTCCAAATTCAGTGCACAAATCTTCTCATAAGAAGTAGAAATTGCAAAACCATTGCGATAGTGTGGCCAAGTTTCCCTTATGAATTTGGTCTGCCTAGCACACATCACCTGCCACATCATAACAAGTGATCATACTACCGTAAGGTTTTTATTAATTACGGTGTCACACCAGAAGTAATCTAGAATAATACTTAACTGAAGGAGGGCTTATTTCGGTGAATTGAGGAATCTGAGCTAGATTAATTTAAGTCAAAGACTGACAGGAGAAATGTAATGGCACAGTGGAAAGTCATTAAAGACAAATTGGGTTGAAAACAGTCAGATTATGTTTCCACAAAGGGGAAAGGAGAGAAACTAAAGTCAGAGCTTCCCAGGTAACAAAGGAGTTGGAGAGTAGGTGAAGTAGCAAAAGGAGTATGACACATATCGGCTTGCCAATACAAAGGCGAATCAAATGTACAAGAGGTGAGCTGAAAAATATAATAAGAGGGGCAAATAGACAGCGCAAGAATAGATTAGTGGACAATGGAGGGAATCCAACAGTCCTGTATTGACCTATTAATGGTAAAAGGTTTGTCAGAGGAGGGGTGGGGCTAATTAGAGACATAAGTGGAGATCTTTGGTGGAGGCAGAAAACATGGCTGAGATACTCAATGAGTGCTTTGCATCATTGTTTACCAAGAAAGAGGATTTTGCTAAAGCTATGATAAATTTGGACAAGATTAAAAACAGAGGAGAAACTAGGAAGGTTGGCGGTACTTACAGTTGAGAAGTCACCCAGGTTGGATGGAATGCAGATGGAAGTCAAGGGTAGAAATTACAATGGTGCTGGTTCCAATATCCTGATCCTCCTTAGAAACGGGCTGCTGTTAAAGGACTGGTGAACTGTAAATGCTGCACCCTTGTTCAAAAAAGGGGAGAAGAATAGACTTGACAGTCAGAACATTAGTAGTGGGGGAAGCTTTTCGAAAAATAATCCTGGAGGAAGTTAGCTGCTGGTGCTGCTCTCGCTGGTGGATGAGGATTAGGAGCTGATCTACCAAACCCTGATCTGCACGGCCACTTCCTGCAGTTTATCCAAGAGTTTACTTGGATAAGTGTAGATTAATGCCAGCGAGGCTGCATTTGTTGAAGGGAAAATCATGTTTTGTAGAACCATAGATACTTAGAGCAGAGAATTCAGTTCCTTGTGCTTGTGCGGGCTCTTAGAGCAGCTGTCCTTAGTCTCACTTTTTCTCTGTAACCCTGTAAATTCCTTATCCTTGAGTAGTTGATGGAATCAGCTTCCACCACATTTTCAGGTAGTGGGCAGAACCTTCCGGTCCCACTGGCAGCGGGAATTGTGGCGGGCAGGGGAACTTAATTTGGTGTGAGACCAAAAATTAGTTTCCCGACATTGGGATGCTGGAATTCTGTTCTCAGGACTTTAAAGGCGAGTTAAGAGTGAGTCAAGCTTCCTGACAAACCCTTTTGCATGCATCAGCATGTCTTGCATGCTCATTAAAAGGCCATCTCGCTGGAATTAAGTTCTCCACCAGTGGTAAATTAGAACTTCCAGTTTTATGACTGTATATAAATGGCCTGCACCTGGCGAGCTTCACTTCTTCCATGACTTTGAGGTCAGTAGAGGTTGCTTTCGCCTTATTGGGGACCGCTCATAACTGTACTCCTATAGACTCTGGAGTAGGTATTATAGATTAGAAGGTGGCAAATGTAACCCCAATATTTAAGAAAGGAGGGAGAGAAAAAACAGACCTGTTAGCCTGATACTGGTTGTAGAGAAAATGCTAGAATCCATAATAAAAGATGTGATAACAGGACAGAAAATATGGTGGTATTGGGCAGATTCCTATATTCTTAGTGCAGGAAAATGGTGTTGAAGTAGAGGATCAGCCATGGATGGTGGTGAGGACTTGAAGGGCTGAATGGCCTACTGCTCCTGGTTCATATCTTCTTTTTCTGTTTTATTTTAACTTTTCATTCCTTTTATCATCCAGCACACAATTGCTTTTCCTTTTAAAGGAATATGTCTAGCTTTTATCTGAACTATCTCTTCCCTCAATGTCCTCCATTGGTCCATGATCTGCTTTACCCAATGGTTGCCTTTTCCAATCAATTTATACTAGGTCCCTTTTTAAATCGTTGTTTGGCAAACATGACTGAGGCTTCTGACGAGCTGGTCTTCCTGTCATTTCACCACACCTTCCCTCGCCACTGTTGTGTGGTTCTAGATTGCCAGTCGAAGACCTTCAGATTTTCAGGACCACATGGCTCTGGTAGCAGATAGCAATCTAGAAGATGTTTCATCTTTTGAGATGCCTCTCTGCAATCTCAGATTCGTTCTTCGCTCTGCAGTACTAGATTGAGAAAACTGGATGGCAGAAATTTAGGTGCAGCGTTGTAGAAGGATTCACAGGCTAAACAAAGGCTGACAGGGACTGTGACATGAATGCTCCTTCTGTGGCCCCCATCTGATGAATTAAGAGACAGAGGGTCGATGAAGACAGCGCATTTGATACTTGGTACATGAACTTTCAAAAGGCGTTTGATAAAATGCTGCATATTTGGGTTATCAAAATCAAAGCCCATTGGCTTAAAAGGGCAGTAGCAGCATGGATACAAGATTGGTTAAAGATAAAGAGCCCTGGTGAATGGCTGCCTTTCAAACCAGAAATGGGTTTACAGTGAAATTCATCAGGGCTCAGTACTAGGTAGGGTTGCCAACCCTCCAGGACTGGCCTGGAGTCTCCAAGACTTGAAGATCAATCTTGTGTGTAACCCTGGAGAAAAATCATCGGGACATTAAAAAAGGTTTTTTTTTGTCATTTTCTTTGAACAGTTTTCGTTACCAGATATAAAAATATTGAAAGCAGGGAAAATGGCTGTTTGCCTGACAGTCAAGCATCATGCAATTGGTTAATGACTTTCCAACTGGCATAGGAAGACAGTGCATCACAAGGATGGATGTGTTGGCTGATTAATAGTTGGAGCATGGTGGAAAGCCATGTGATGAAACCTCCAGGAATACATTTAATCATAGTTGGCAACCCTCCTGCAATGCCCAATTTCTATTCCCCCTCCCACCCCACCCCACCTCCAATTTTTGGATAAACATACAGATAGGTTGTACAGTGCCAGACATGAGTGAGCATCTTTTACCTAAGGTTTACTGTAGATACTGTAGATAGAGTTGAGTTTATCCGACATGGATACAAACCGCCAAGCAAATTGCTCCCCATTATACCAGTGGCAGGATGCCTCCCCACTGCTGCTGGCTACTGATGTTGCCGTGATGTGACAGGGCTCCTCTGTTGCCAGTGCAGCTTTGGGAATACATTGCCTGGTGTACACTGTATGCTGCCTGTTATCAGTAACTGAATGCTTCACTTAAACTGACTTAACAATGACTAATCTATTGAATGATAACAGTATTGTGACTCAAAGCTTATCCTGAACAGAACCTGACCACATTCTCATGCACTAGTTATGTTATGTTTACAGTTTGATTAGTTTTAATGGAATTTAAAAAAATTCTTTCACAGGATGTGGGCTTTGCTGGCAGGGCCAGCATTTACTGCTCATCTCTAGTTGCCCTTGAGAAGGTGGTGGCGAGCTGCCTTCTTGAACTACTGCAGTCCATGTGGTGTAGGTACACCCATAGTGCTGTTAGGAAGGGAGTTCCAGGATTTTAACAGTGAAGGAACGGCGATATATTTCCAAGTCAGGATGGTGAGTGACTTGGAGGGGAACTTCCAGGTGGTGGTGTTCCCATCTATCTGCTGCACTTGTCCTTCTAGGTGGCAGTGGTTGTGAGTTTGGAAGGTGCTGTCTAAGGAGCCTTGGTGAATTCCTGCAGTGCATCTTGGAGATGGTACACACTGTTGCTACTGTGCATCGGTGGTGGAGGGAGTGAATGTTTGTGGATGTGGTGATGATCAAGCGGGGCTGCTTTGTCCCGGACGGTGTCCAGCTTCTTGAGTGTTGTCGGAGCTGCGCTCATCCAGGCAAGTGGGGTCTGAATAGGCTGGCACTTTATTACTCAGGGAAATGGAAGGCTGAAGGGTGATCCGATAGTGGCCTTTAAAATTATAAAGGGGCTTATGGGGTAGACGTGCAAAATGGGCTCACTTACCAGGAAAAGTGTTAATGGATTAGTTTGCTTATTGGAATAATGCCATAAGCTAGCCAGGATAACAATGAGACTTTATTCTTCAAACAAATGAAATCAGATATTTCCTTGTTCAGGTAATCGCTCAAGGCAGATTAGGCAGATGTGTCGGTCCTAGTGTGTGTGCAAGTGCGTGTGTGTGAACAATTGTTTAATTGTTTTAAAGTGTGTGTGAATATATTGCAAGTGTTTGCATGTGTAAACCATTTTTTATTCTTTCATGGGATGTGGGCGATGTTGGCAAGGCCAACATTTGTTCTCATCCCTAATTGCCCTTGAGAAGGTGTTGGTGAGTTGCCTTCTTGAACCGCTGCAGACCCTGAGACGTAGGTACACCCCCAGTGCTGTTAGGGAGGGAATCTGCTAACACAAGTGTGTGTAAATATGTTAATGCATATGTCAGTAATATTTTTAATAGGTTGTGTCAGTGACTGTGTTGTGCAACGAGTGCATGTAAATATGTTCTGTGTCGTAAAAATTATCGACAAGCAGCAAGGTTTAATGGAGGGGGCTTTGCTCAGTGCTATCTCTCTTCACATTCTCTCTCTGTGCTCTCAGCTCTCCCTCTCTCAGGTGCACTGTTACATTGTCAGCTTTCCCTCTCCCCCTCTTCCAGCTTTTGCTAGCTGTGCACAAGAAATTCCAGATTTTCCTGTTTACCAAAAGTAGATTCAGCTTTCATATTCAGGCTAAAATAACAATACACCCTCCAAGTTGCACCAGGGACAACTTCCTGATTGTTGTCAGGAAATAACTGCAGATTTTCTCCCCTCTACCCCAAGATGCTTATACAGGAAATCCCAACCCTCCCAATCTGAGCACATTCCCAGCACATCATGAGCTACATGCAGCCTGGTGCCCCTCGCATATTGATCCTGGATTGCTGAGGTGCCCATACACCCAGATATTCGACTCTCCCACACCATTAAAATATAATTTTAATTAGGCTTCTAGGAACCCAAACAATTAGTGAGAAACATACTGTCCTAATAACTGTCAGGGAAGACTGAATAGGGCTGGGACTTTATTATTCTGGAAAATAGAAGGCTAAAGGGTGACCCAATAGTGGGCTTAAAAATTATGAAGGGGCTTATAGGGTAGACATGTGCAAAATGGGCTCAATTACCAGGAGAAGCATGGCAAATATGGGTGCAGGTGGGGGTGGGGGCTGATGTTAAAATCTGGAAAAATGTCAGCATGTTGATAAGCCAGCTCTAACCTCCCAACTTCATGTTAGGCTGCATGTGTGCAACCCCCTTGTGAGAGGCAGGTTTTCAATTACCATCTGTCAATTGCTCAATTAAAACAATAGAGATAAAAACAAAAAAACTGCGGATGCTGGAAATCCAAAACAAAAACAAAAACAGAATTACCTGGAAAAACTCAGCAGGTCTGGCAGCATCGGCGGAGAAGAAAAGAGACAATATTGATCCACGCTTTTGAGTTTAATGTAAGGTTCACGGGTTTCCCAGGCTTCCCGAAATTTACCGGTGAAAGCAAGGTGAGTGCACAAGAGGAGATGGTGCCCTAGTGGTATTAGACTAGTAATGCTCTGGTGACATGGGTTCAAATCCCACCATGGCAGCTGGTGGAATTTAAATTCAATTAATAAATCTGGAATACAAAGTGAATCTCAGTAATATTGACCATGAAAATTATCATCGATTGCTGTAAAAGCCCAATAGGATCACTAATGGCCTTTAGGGAAGGAAACCTGCTGTCCTTACCTGGTCTGGCCTACATGTGACTCACAGATCCACAGCCAAATGGTTGACTCTTAACTGCCCTCTGAAATGGCCTAGCAAGCCCCTCAGTTCAAGGGCGGTTAGGGATGGGCAATGAATATTGGCCTTGTCAGTGATGCCCACATACCATGAAAGACTAAGGTAAAGAACACACGGCAACTGATTGGCTGAATCAATCTCAGGGCAGTAAACCAAAAAATGCTCACAGCAACGTGCTCACCTGCTTGTGGGAAAGGGCTTGTTCACAATTTTTTCATTGTGAGGTTACTTTTTGTACTTTTGATGTTTGCTTTGTCACGTCAGGGTGGGAGCCTCTTTAGCTGCTTTATATTGGATCCTCAGCTGAAGGTCAAGGGGACCGGCAACATCACCCACACAAGCCTGCTGCTCGAAGATGTGGAGCTCCGGAGGAGTGAGGGCAGCAGCAGAAGTGGAGCTTACAGGAGACGCCACCCAGAACACAGGGGCTGTAGATAGAGGCTCAGTTTCCTTGACATACCTGAACACTAGTTCCTTAGGTAGTGACAGGCATCTCAGCCTTCGAGAGGATCTGCTGTCTGCTGGACCTGATGACCACATGCTACCAAGTGTCTGACAAATTCACCACCACCTTCAGCATTTTTGCCTTCGGGTCCTTCCAGGCTCTGCCCATGTAAATTTCCAGAATCTTCCAGTCAGCCACTCACAAATGCATAAGATGGCTCGTTGATGGGTCGTTTACCAAGTACATCGACTTTGGCAGTGAAGACAGATAAAACCTGTTTTGCATCCCTGGCTGGTTTCAGCAAGGTTCTACTACACGCACATGGCAATCCAGGCACTCCAAGTAACCAGGAGCATTCATTACCCACTACACTTCCACTCCATCATGTGCAGCTGGTGTGCAACCACAAGGATATTGTATATAGGAGTGCATAAAATTCTGGACAATTGCCCAGATCCGTTCACTCTGTGGCATGCCAAGCTCCCTGATCTCTCTGAACCTAGAAGCAGACTTGAAGCTGCTTGGTGACAAACTGTCCCCCACCACCTGACTACCCCTACTCCCACTCGACTCCCTCACCAACCCTACCACTTACCCACCTATCCCCTTACCCACTTATCTTACCCACCCTACCCATTCACTCACCCTCCCCGATACCCACTTACCTTATCCACCATATCCCCTTACCCGCTTACCTTACGCATCCTACACCCCTCACTCACCCTACCCCCCTCACTCACCCTACCCTCCTCACTCACCCTAACACCCTCACTCACCCTATTCCCCCCCCCTTACATGCTTGCCTTCTCCCTGAATTTTCAAAAAAGTTTTGGGACATTTAAACTTCACTTGCCAGCATACAGCAGCTTATGCTGTAAAAAGGGGCATGGTTTCTGCGTGGAATCTCTGTGCTGCTCCCTCTGAGGTTACCTACACTGAATGAGTTCTGCAGGATCCGACAAAGAAGACTGCCCTGAAATATTAGAGGAAGGTAAGTGGGTATTTTTTTTGTCTGCTCGGGGTTGGAAATAGGGGTTCCGACCCTGAACGGAAGATCTGGGACATAATCTCAATGACCTGCAACATCAAACCCCAGTATGTTGGAGGCAGACCCCTCCAATGCCTCTGCAGTTATGGCAACTATGAGCAAGAGGCATAACATGACATACGGATGAGGGTGAGTAGGCATGGTGTCTGGATAGATGGAGATGTGAGGATGTGGAAACAAAAATAAGGATGGATCCACCTGCAAGGTAAGTAGGTATCAGGAGTGATGTGACACGGTAGGCTTGAGAAGGCAAATTGAGGGACTGGGGTGATGCACACAGCAGGATATAAGTGAATGTCCTCCCCTTTCCAACTTGTCTAGGTCATTAAATTTATTTCTACATTGAGTCCAGGACCATGGCACCACAATGCTACTGCTGACACCCTCCTCGCAAACTCTAACCAAACCTTTTTCGTCTTAGCAACAGGCTTCTCCCTCCTGTTGCTAGGGAATGGTTTCAAAGTTGAGTCCCCACAGCCCCGAGCAGCACATCTAGGGAGGCTTCTGCGAAGCAAGGTACAGACTTTGAGCATCTTGGTTCGATTGCAAAACTTCCAGTTCTTTGACAGCCAACTCCAACGTCTTCAACTTGCATATTTGGAGTGTCCCTTTAAATATTGGAGTTGAGATTGTGTCATGCTGGTCTACATCACATCCTGCTGTCGCTGATTAGACAGGAAGCCTAAAAGGAAAATGATAATGAGGTGGCTGAGATTGAAAAGCTACTGACAGACACCCTTCACATATTTCCAGATTTCCCACCCAGTTCTTAATTATTTTCTTTCTGGGTTTCTGGTCCTAGTGCCTCTGCACATTAAAATCCAGCACAATATTTCTTCTTATGTATCAGTGGCCTCAAATATAAGCCCCTCAATAATAAGTCCAGCTAGGAACTCTGGGAAACTTTACTCAGAGTGGTGAGAATGTGGAACTTGCTACCACATGGGGTTGTAGTTGATAATTCAGATGAACTTAAGGAGGACATAAGGAAGTAAGTGTTGGACGATCAGTGAAGCAATGTAGAGAAGAATTGATGTGGCAGAGTTGTAGTTTTTGAGGTGAATACTGAAGATATCTTGGACAAGTTACACTACCATTGAAAGGTGCGAGTAAAATCTTAGGCCAAAAGAACCTCTGCTGACCAAGGTCACGAAGAGACAGTTGAAATTTCTTGGGCACAAAATCATGATTTAGCAAGTCTGATGCTGATGGGAGAAGTTGATAGTAAAAGAGATTGAGGTAGACAAAAAAGTGATCTTTCTGAAGACCCTTGCAATCTGAATGAATGTACCACCAACAAAGATGGTCTTTGCCTCCAGAGCAAGATTAACATGGAGGTCCATGGTTGCCAACGGCCTCTTAGGGCATGGTGCCTGAATACAGAGAGAATTCTAGATAAATATGAGAGAGAAAGGAATAGAGGGATAGGTTGATAGGAGCTGATGAATTGGGATGGGAAGAGGCTTGTGTGGACCATAAATAGCTGTGGGCCCAGTGGCCTGTTTCTCTGCTCTGAAATTCTATGGTGACTCCTGAGAAAGACAAAGACACTGCCATGGGCTTAAACATGCAGAGAAAAAATACTTTGTAGAGATAAAGTCCTTCTCTTTGGAACTATGGAATTATACATAAGTACACAGGAATTGCTAGGCGTAAAAATACCAGGATTCATCTAGTTTGCCTTCTGCCATTCTGATAGTCACATGATACAATTATAATGATTGTTGATGAATAATAGCAATCAATCTCTATCAATTCATTGACAACCAACCCAGACAGGACACAAGGAGAATCCCCTAGTGGGGGACAGCCTTGGGAAGAACAAGTCCAAAATCACCTTTTCCTCCTGAACTTGCTACAGCACCCGCCAAATCTCATGTCCCACATTACTCATGTACTGAATCCCAAAATGTTATTTTCTGAAGGAAATCGATTTAAATGAATCAATGCTAACTGCTCCCAAAGGATCTGTTCCATAGATCGACGATTTACCCACTGAGGTATCATTTCCACAGATTCATTCTGATTTTACATCTGTTCGAGTCCAGGCCGTGTCCTCTGGTTCTACTGTTTTGGAAAAGCTGAAGCATCTCATCATGGTCTATTATCCCTTCCTTGTAGAATCCAAAAAACAGCAATCATATCACCTCTCAACTTTCTCTTTCTCAGTTAGAACTTGATGAATTTACATCTCACTCCTCATAATCCAATCCTTCCATCGCCTCAATCATTCTAGTTTCTCTCTTCTACATCCTTTCATTAGCTTCTTTGCAACACACAATGAGGCCATTCAGCCCATCCCCAGATGGATGAGCTCTCGGAAAAAGCTGGCCAATTAGCTCCTTTTGCTCTTTCCCTGTGTCCTTTATTTGTTTCCTTTTTAAAGTATTTATCCCCATCCCTTTCAAAAACGATTAAAAAGGAGGAAGACTTGTATTTATATAGAACCTTTCATGATCATTGGATGTCCCAAAATGATTTACAACCAATGAAGTACTCTTGAAGCCTAGTCACTGTTGTAATGGAGGAGACGCAGCAGCCAATTTGTGCACAGCAAACTCCCACAACCAAAAATGTTCTGAAGATCAAATAATCTGTTTTTCTGATATTGATTAAGGGATAAATATTGGCCAGGGATTACTTTCCCTCTCTTCCATGAGAATAAAGGCATGGGATGTATTATATCCATCCGAAAGGACATAGGGAACCTTGGTTTAATATCTCTTCTGAAGGATGGTACCTCTGAAAGTGCAGCATTACCTTAGTAGTGCACTGGTGTGTCAGCCTGGATCTTTATATTCAAGCACTGTAGTGGGAATTGAACCCACAACCCACTGACTCAGAATTGAGAGTGATACTGACTGCGCCATCAGGATTCTGCTACCCTTACCCTTTGTGGTGTGATACTCTATGTTCTACAAACTCTTTCTATTTTAAAATAAACTAGTTAATTGCATGTAAATTATGATGTTAAGATACGCAGGTGTTATGACTGATGCAATTGATAAAGCTGAGTTCTTTAAAAATCCCAGAGCGAAACTTTAAACAACTGTCATAACCTAACATTTTAAATGTTATGTTTGAGATGCGACTCTAAATTCAGGAATCAGACCACCAGTTCTAAAGGTTTTATATTAAACTAGATGAAACATTTTATTAAGTTACAACACATTAAACACAGATACATGGCTACAAATTACTACTATCATAACTTTTAACAAATTCCCAAACTAATCTCCATTAAGGCAACAGCAACCCATAGGCTGAACCAGACACCAGGCAAATCATTTTCACCTTATGAATTCAAAATGAGTTTCTTTTCACTTTGGTTCATGCGGAGGCTTACAGCTGCTTTTGATCTTACATTGCCTCTGCTCTATATACACAAACTGCTACCTAGCACTGCTGATTGATTGTAAATTCTCATTGTATCACCAGCCTCTTCTATCAATAAAACCCCTTGCATAGTACCAATTCTATTAGCAATATAAAAACATTGCATGATCTCTGCTCACTAGGTGCCAGAATTCACCCCACTTCTTGAATGCTTTATTCAAAAAAATACAGATGCAAGCTATCTGTTTTATATATCAAAACTAGTACACATCAAAGCACCCAGACTAGCTGGCTTTAATTCAATTAAGACACACACAGACTAAATCTCTACTTTAAAAGAAAAATATTTTCCAATAATATTATATACATTAATATCTTCATGACAACAGGTAAAGGACATTATTTAATTAAGTATTTTGAGCACATATAAATAGGGGAACCACCATTTTAATTTGATTTTGTAAGTTTTCTTTGATGTTTTGTTTTAGTTACAGTGCTCCATCAGGGCTTCAACCCCTTTAATTATTTTATTTATTTGTGGTTTATTAAAAGAGAATATAAATAGGGGACAGCAGGGACACTGGGGGTGTGAGACGAGAGCTATGAGACTGAACGAAAGTAAGTAAACTCTCTCAGTAAAGAAAAGCTCTATGTCTTGGTTTTGCCTTCACCAACCAGCTTGGATTCTATTAACATTGGTGGTAGAGAATGGTTGTAAACTAAGACTTATTTTCAGACAGAGGTTTGTAATTGGAGTTTCTTTGGAGCAGAATGGCTGAAACCAAGTGTAAAGTATCAGGGTATGATTTTACACCATTGTTCTGTGAGGCTGAACCTTATGATCAATGGAAGAATGAAGTACATATGTGGACACGGGTTATGTCCTTAGCAAAAAAAAAGAGCAAGGTATGGACATGGCACTTTCACTTTCCACCAGAAAAGTATTTTTGCAGCTAGAGGCTCATCAGTTGGACACTGAGGAAGGTTTGGATAAACTCTTAAAATTTATGGGCAAAATTAAATGTTAAGTGCATAGGAGGCATGGTCAGAATTTGATAAATTTAGAAGGATGAACGGTTATTCCATTGAATAAATTATCATGGAATTTAACAGGTTATATAACAGATTGCAGAAATTCTACTTAAAGATCCCTAATTCAGTGCTTTCCTGATTGTGTTAAAGTATCAAACAGAGACAGGCTCCTGGTCTTGACTGGAGTTAGATTCTCAGAAAGAGATAGCCTTTTGGAACAGATATGAAGCTTTAAAAAAATTTCTGGGGAAACACTAGAAAAAGCTTTTTCCCCATTGGGGTGGGGTGGGGGAGGTGGTGGTGGAGAGTGTGGGAGCGGGCATGGGCGGGTACGCCTCTGAATGGCACCCCCAATTGAGGGCGTGCTGCCGTTTTACGTGGGCAGGCCAATTAAGGCCCACCCAACGTGATGTCCGTCAGGAAGCGCTATGCGCTCCCTGCATGGGCAAGGGGGGTGGTGGGATTCCCTCAGCCGGGAGTGCGCTTTTTGGCGCATGTGCATGAAGGAACACACAGACCTCCCTAAGTGCTGCCTCAGGGAGATCGGCTCAGAATTAAAAGTTTTAATAGAAATGAAAAAAAATTCCCTGACATGCTCTCTCATGCGACACTGTCACATGAGTTGGGACATGTCCATAACTTTTATTGAAATATTTGATAAAAAGTTAAATACCCTCACGAAACATCATCCCGCTGGTGGATGAGGTTTCATGCTTTTCTGAAGCCAGGCAGGGCTCCTGGCCTATCTGCCAACCTTAAGGTTGGACGGGCAGGTCCATTAATGACCTTAATTGCTTTCTAAATGGCCTCGCTAGGCTGTTGACAGGTTGGTGGGCGTGCAGCTGACTCGACTGCCCTCTGCCGCCGACCTGAATGGAAATGATGCGGGGTGACGTCAGGAGTTCCACCCGTTGTCACCCCACATAATTTTCCGTGTTGGCGAGCGGGCCCCGCCCCCACTCGCTGACAGGAAGATCCTGCCCATTAATTTCAGCCACTTTTGTGGCACCAATGGGACCTTCGGCAGTAACACAACTGATGGAGGATTCGATGCTGGCGGCATTTTGAAACCGTTTAGATATAGGTCACAAGCATCAACGCAAAAGAAGAACCACAAACAAAAGAAATGAGGCTAGAGGCTCTTTTGGTAGTCCTAACAGACGACAGGAATTGGGTAAATATGGCAGGAGAATAAACATCAGGAGGACCCAAGGAATGGTAAACAGGTGTTTCAGATGTGACTCGAAATATCATTATGCAATAAATTATCCAAAACGGAATAGCAGGGTTTTTGAAACGACACCTGGCAAGGAAGAATTGAAAGGGGAAGATGGCGATACTGAGCAGTCAGAAGGAATTGTACTGGCCACCAGTAGCTTTAGTCCGGTAATAGGTGTTCTACTTGCAGATTCATTCAGTTTTGCTATATTAGACAGTGGGTTTATGTCCACAGTCTGTGAAGTGGATTTGTTGAAGTGTTCCCTGGATTCTCTAAATAGTAGAGACTGAAGTAAGGTTAAGGAATATGAAAGCTCTACTTACTTCGGGTTTGGAGACGATAACATGTTATAGTCACTAAAAAGAGTGGTAAATAGCTGGGGTAAACCATTTTATCTGCACAGATGTAGTATCCAGTGAAATACCCTTACTATTGAATAAGCTGCCTATGAAAAAGGCCCAAATGAAATTAGATATGGAACACGATAATGCAATTCTTTTTGGGAAATCTGTAGATTTACAGTTTACACAATCGGGACATTATTGTATCCCCTTTAACAAGGCCTAACATGTTAAAGAATTGTTGATGACATCAGGGATAGAAGTTTAAAGGAAAAAAGGCAAATTGTTTCAAAACTACATCGGCAGTTTGCCCATCCATCTTCTGATGGTTGGGGGCTACAGTCCCTATCAATTAGTTTATGGGAGAAAACAAAAATACCTTTGGTGATGTAGGATCATCCTTGGAAGGGACTACGATTAGTTTAACTTTTTCTGAGCACCTGAATGCCCGGCATGCAGGGAGAAAGGCATTTATCAAGGCTGAGGTTTTGGAGAAAATTTGGCACCGCATAAGACCATCAGAAATATACTTTAATTCGGGGAACATAGTATATTACAAAAGAGAAGGACAGAATGAGTGGAAAGGCCAGGGTAGGATTATAGGCAGTGATGGAAAAACAGTAATTTTACAACACAGCAATCAAACTGTTAGTGTACATTCTTTGAGGCTAATTGGCATTGTTACAGATTGGAGGGGGATTAATTTAAACAGCCCTGAATTCTCCACTTACTACCCACCTTTGATTTCTGATTTCCCTGTTTATAAGTGGTGGTGTATTTTCCACAACTCTTCAGTTTTGGAGTGATCCAATCCTCTATTAATAACCCCACAGCAAACTCAAGATAGGGCAAAATAAGAGGGGTAGTTTATTTTACATACACACACAAAATGTGGGAAGGGGTTTTGCAACATCTGCCCCTTTTGTACTATAAAAGAAGGATAAAGGAAAGAAAGGGGTACAGGGCAAAACCATGATAAAAATAAGAAGCATGGTTTCATGTGAGCCCAAAGTTCAGAATCAATGTCCAAGGAAGACTTTTCAGGTGGTTTTGTCTGGCAGAATTCCTGGACTTGGTCCTAGGAACTCGGTTGCAGGCAGAGTCTGTTGAAGATACAGCAAAGTATTCTTGTATCGTGGGTATTAGTTCACTCTGTAGGTGAAATACTGCATTAATTCTGGAGATCAGACTTGGAGAGAGATGGAGGTCAGAGGCAGGCTGCTAGCCTGGAGCAGTGCTCCTCTTCTGAAGTCATGGACTTGGGAAAGGGACTCTGACTGTAGGAGGGAGAGATTGTGTAACAGTGGTCCAGAAAGAGATTGGAGGGTGAGTAGAGGTCATGGTTTGACAAGAACAAGGACCATAGAACAGACTAGGAATGCAACTTGATGTAAAAGCCCTTATAACCTAACAGTTTTAGTGGCTGCTAACAAGTTGCTAAAGGATGTCAAACAAAAATGTTGGAAAGTATTTGGTGTATACACTGAAATATCCAGACAGCCTTATCACACAAGTGAATATGCACAGAAAAGGTATTTCCAGATGGCACATATAAGGCTAAAGCTAGACTAGCAGCTCAGACTTTTGAAGAGAGGCTTGTTAATCAAGATGTCAGAGTGGACTCCCCCACTGCAAGAAAAGTGAGCTTTAAGATTTTTTTCCTTAGCTCTTTTAGCAAGATATTCCTGGGAATTTAAACCAATAAAGATAAAAGCTGTATTTTTTCAGGGTGAGAAATTTCAAAGGGAAGTGTTTTGAAACCACTTAAAGAAGCTGGTGATATAGAAGGGAAACTGAAAATTGAACAAGTGCGTTTATGGGTTAAATGATGCGTCAAGGGTATGGTATTTCTCAGTTAGGTCCTTCCTGCTGAAAACGGGTTGTATTCAGCTAAAAAGCAGACCCAGCAATGTTCTATTGGTCTCACAAGAAGAAACCAGCAGGCATCTTTATGATGCATATTGATGATTTTCTGTGAGGAGGTTGTGCAGAATTTGAGCAATGGGTGATAAATAAAATAGAAAAGGAATTTAAGGTTTCAAGTCAGGCTTTGGGGGCCCATAGATCTACAGGGTTAGGCGTTAAACAGCATAACCTTGAATCAACAGTCTTATTTAGAAAATGTCAATCACATCCCAATAAATTAGCCAGGTCCTCACAAAAAGAGTATCCTACATCCAAGGAAGAAATAGAGCAATTAAGAAGTTTGATTGAGCAGTTGAACGGTTGTGCACTCAGACTAGACCTGATGCAATTATGACATATTGGAACTGAGCACTTTGATGAAATATGCTACAGTTGGAGAAGTTCTGAGAGAAAATACAACATTAAAGAAATTAAATTCGGAGAAATGCACACTCAAGTTTCTAGCCTTGAGTGATCCAGAAGATATGAGGTTAGTCATTTTTACCAGTTCTGTGGAAGGGTCATGAGGACTCGAAACATCAACTCTTTTCTTCTCTGCCGATGCTGCCAGACCTGCTGAGTTTTTCCAGGTAATTCTGTTTTTGTTTTAGTCATTTTTAGCGATGTTTCACAAGCCAATCTTTGGGATGGATATTCTAATACAGCAGGATTGATAATATCCTTGGTGGGGAAGAATAACAGTTATTGTCCATTGGCCTGGGAAGCAAAGAAAATAAAAAGGGTAGTTAAAAGCACCTTAGCTGCAGAAACCCTGGCTATATTGGAAGTGATAGATATAGGATTTTGCTTATCAAACATTTTGAGGGACATCCTATACAAGGGAAATTCTGAGAAAAGTTTGCCTATTGAATGTTATGACGCTAGCATTCTCTATTGGATAATGTACATTCCACGAGGAGTGTGATTGAGAAAAGGTTAAGGATTGACCTTGCTAGCATAAAAGAAATATTAGAAAAGAAATTGTTAGAGCTCCTGGAAGAGGGACATCTTGTACTACAAGGCGTTATAACAAATGTGGCAAATCATTTTTTTCTTTGATTTATTTTGAAATTATTTGAGTGTGTTATAAAATTATTGTTTAAAGAAAGAAAAAATCTGTTAATAGTATGTTAATTATATTGTTAAGAAATGCAGATGAAGGGCATTGTTTAATTAGTACTTTGAGCACATATAAATAGGGCACAGCTGGGACATTGTGGGGAAGAGGAGAGCTGTGAGACAGGACAAAGTCAATAAACTCTCTCAGTAAAGATTATTTTTGGTTTTGATTTCATCAACTGGCTTAGATTCTATTAACACTCCTTACCTGTTGCTATGATCTCTTGATGATGATCTTAAATTTGTCCTCACCAGTTACTGCTCACTTTGCAGTAAAAATATATTTCCCTGATGTATCTTATCAAAATCTTTCATTATTTTGGGCACGCCCATCACATCTCCTCTTTAACCCTCTTTGATCTTATGAAAATAGTCCAGATTTTCTTGTCAACTTTCTTCCATAGTTGCTCTACATCTCAATTTCTTAAAACTCACCTTTTCACCCAAGCTTTTTTTGGTAACCTTTGCCAAATTCTCTGCCCCGGCCCAAAGTTCTGATCCTCTGTAAATTGTCCAAAGGTGCTATGTGAATGCACAAAAGTGCTGTTGTTCACAATGTAAAAAAAAGACCAGAGAGAAGAGAGAAAGGAGCCAATCATATTTGTGGAGAATGCTCTTCAAAAGCTTAATGGATTTTGTTTTTTTCCAAGCAGGGGAATTACTGGGCATCAGGTTCCAAAAGATAACCCAGTCCTGAAACACCCTGAAAAGGAAAGCTAACATGGAGAATGATGTCATTAACCTCATTGTACCCGAAGATTTGAAGAGCGAGTACTACGGCAGCTTGGACAATGAGGAGGACAACCCTGAGGATGGAACCTTTATGGCAATGCAGGAGGTGGATGATGCTTTTTTCTAACATTTCAATTTATCCACAGGAAGCCTTCATGTGCTGATCATTTTAGCAAAGAATGCAATTTTTTTTAAGTAGGATGGCAGATTGTGTGTAGAGTTTAACTGGCCCAAGTTGATCCATTTCTGACCTTCATCATTCTAGATTCTCCATTTTATTGTGGCCATTAATCAACACCTGACTCCTAGCTCGCTTTATATTTTTGTATCCTCTGCGCAGGTGGGCTTGTATAGGCTGTGCACACTGCACACTCCTGCTTCCAGTAACCTGGATATTTTTCATGAGTGAGGCTCGACAATGAGTCCTGACAAGCTATTCTAACATTGAGGGCGTCACAACAGAGACCAATCCTCTTCCAACATCCACACCTTCCACAATAGGCCGCTAGCTAGTCATTAAGAATAGGAAATCTGGCTGCTTTCTTTCCCCGCTATTCCCTAATCCAGGTGCATTGAGGTCAATGCCTCAACTGCTATGATCAGCAGAGAGGTACATGTTAGGGTACTTAACACGGTTTAAAAAAAGGATCATCCTTACAATTTGATTATATTTTTTGAAGAATTTATCAAGATGATGAACAAGGGGAAGCCTGGTAGATATTGTCTACATAGAGTTCTAAAAAGCTTTTGACAAGTTACCGTACAAGAGGCCTCTCTGCAAGACTAGGCCTCTAGTGTGAGTCATAATATCTTGAGATGGATTGGCAACTGACTGGAAGGACATAGGTAAAAAGTAGCAATAAATGCATTTGAATCTGTTCGGAAACGAGTCACCATCATATCCTGCAGAGATCTACTTTCATTTTATTTTTTATTGATTTTTTACTGCTTCTATTGATGATCTAGAGTTGGGGACATGATTTGCAAATGATACCATGATCTGTATCAGGACTGTAGATGACGCTTGACTGCTTCAGGCAAATTTGGATGAGTTGAGGGAATGGACTTGTGACTGATAAATTATGTTCAATTTGGATAAGTGCAGCGGCAGGGTGAATAATTAACATGCAGCTTCCTTCAAGGAAAATGTATTCTAGAAGGTGGAGAAGGAAAGAGATCTGGGCAATCTAGCACATACATCTCTAAAGGTACAGGAACAATACCCAGAAGTGATAGCTACAGGAAATAGGGCGTATGGGCGCATTCATAGGATAATTCATAAGACAGAGAATGCTAGTTTGTTCTCGTACATGTCCTTGGTCAAGCCTCAGTTGCAGTACTGCAAACTGTTTTGGTCCCCTCGTTGGTGGGTGATTTAGAGGTTTTGGAAAGGGTGTAGATGAGGGCTACGTAATTCCCAATACAAAACATCCTAGTTATCAAGATCATTTTGGTCTTTATACTTTAGAGAGTGGTAGATTTAAGGGTGATTCCTCCACCCTATTGAAGCACCTTTATCAAAGTTATAAATTCCACCCTACCTGAGCATGGCTGTGGTCAACTATCACTCCTCATCCTCTTCAATCCATCTGTAGCCTTTGATACTGTTGATCACACCATCCTCCTCCAAGCCTCTCCTCCATCACCCAGCTGGGTGGAACTGCCCTCCCACGGTTTCACTCTCATCTATCCAGTCAGAGAGTCACCTGCACTGGCTTCTCTTCCTACTCCTGCATCTGGGGCAGAATTTTCCCATTGGTGTGTGGGAGCGGGACCCACATGCCGACACGTAAAATGACACGCAGTGACGTCGGGCAAGCGTCCTGATGTCACCGCGCGGCATCGCGATATTTCGTTGGGCGGAAGAGTGATGATATCCGATATGCGCCCGCCATTAATTAACGGGCTGCTTAAGGCCGTTGAGGCAACAATCGATGGTGATTTTTCGGCGCCCATGTGATCTTTGAGTCGTTGAACATGTGCAATGGGCAGGCGGGCAGGAGACATTTATATAAGCTTCATCCACAGGCAGAAGAAAAGGGCTCAGTGTGGTTGCGAGTGTGCTCTGTCAAATATTTAATTTGCAAAGTTACTGATTCTTGCCTGTGTCAGCTGCAATACTTCAAAATGCATACCAGCTACTTGGTCTGGACTCACAACCTTCAGGTCAGCACTCTGCAGTGAGGAACTGTTTCTGGGCCTGCAGGTTTCAGGAAGCCTTCCCAGAGCCTGGGAATGGGAGTTGAATCTCCACTGGAAGCACCTCTTCTGAGGAGGAAGGGAGGGCTAGAAGGGGGAGGAGACCAGGAGTGCACATTCAGCCTCCAGGGGAGCCACCTTTGGGAGGAGAGGCGCAGGCACAAGGAGCGCAGGATAAAGAGGTAGTCCAAGGCACAAGGGGCCGCAGAAGACACCACTATCCTGCTGCCAGTGTATACAGGTGATGAAGCAGCTACCTCAATATGTCTGAGGTGCAATGCTGAAGGAGGCTCTGTCTCTCAAGGGAGGCAGTCAACTATATCTGTCAGATGATTGGGCCTGAGATCCTCCCTAACTGTGTGGGCGGACACCCCATGCCAGCGGCTCGAAAGTTCACAGCTGCCCTCAACTTCTAAGCCTCTGGCTCCTTCCAGGAATCGATGGGTGATCTTTGCGGTGTCTCCCAATCAGCTGTCCACACTTGTGTCAAGCAGGTTACAGACGCTCTGTTCAGATGGGCATTGACCTTCATCCACTACCACTGGGACCAGGCAAGCCAGACACAGCGAGCCAGAGGCTTTGCAGCCATTGCTGGATTCCCCCATGTCCAGGGTGCTATAGACTGTACACATGTGGCCATCAAGGCGCCAGCAGGTGAGCCCGGTGCCTTTGTCAACAGGAAGGGCGTCCTGTTCGGATAGTGTGTGATCACAGGATGCAGTTTCTACAAGTCTGTGCAAGGTACCCCACAATGCCTACATCCTCAGACACTCCCAGGTGCTCCAGCCCGGCTGGATGGATGGCTGCTGGGTGACAAGGGTTATACCCTCAGAAGCTGGCTCATGATGCCTCCTCGCCATCCAAGAACAGGAGCTGAGCAGCGGTACAATAGGAGCCAGGCCTCCACAAGGGCTGTAGTGGAGAGAGCCATCGGTCTTCTCAAAATGTGTTTCCGATGCCTGGACTGTTCAGGGGGCGCACTGCATTACCTCCCAGATCGTGTGTCACTGATAGCAGTTGCATGCTGCGCTCTCCATAATTTGGTGCTGGAAAGGGGGGCGCTGTGGATGAAGAGGACGTAGACGCAGTGACTGCAGCTGTACATGATGAGTCCAGCAGTGAGTCCGAGGATGAGCACGCACAGGGAAATGCTGAGGGGTAGATGTTGACCCGGGCATACTCCAGGGAGGCAGGAACTCCAGGGAGGCTTTAGTCCAACAAATCTTCAGCTAGCACACCACATATGGGCCTCCAGGACAAGCCTGGGCTGTAGGCTCCATACTCGATACCTGAGTGCAAAATCTGCCTGGTTAGGAACATTAACTAAGGGCCTTGTCAATAAAGCTCAGTGTCCCACAAATCACTCATAACATTATTGGTAACCTCCCATCTGCAGAAGAAAAGAGGCACCCTCAGCCATGGTGATATGTCTGAATTTAATGGTATAACAAAAGGAACTTAAGAGAACAAAATCACAAAGGTGTTCAACATCACACCAACTCATAAAGACCTCATTGCGGGCCAACACAAAAGCACCAGTGATGAACCTATGGTGTGCCTAAGGTGCCTTAAATTTATTTTTTTAGGTGCTACATCTTGGCGCGGACCCCTCGGTGGTAGTGGCATCTGTGGCAGCCTACTCACTCTGCTGTCCTGTTAGCCTTGATGACCTTGGCGATCGTCCTCTGGCCCGTGGAGCCTGTGCTGGCCCCACCTGGGGGGGAAGCTGCCAGTTCTACAGCTGGCATCTTCTCAGTCGTTACAGCCTCACTGGATGCAACGGTCACTGGCAGAAGAGCTGGTGCCCTCATCCGGAGCACCCTGAGAGGAGCCCGCAGAGAAGACAGGCAGCTGCTGTGCCAAATTGAGGTCGCTTCGAACCTCCCTGCTCACTGTGGATGGATGGGCACCGAGCTGGGAAACTTGATGTGGGAGACCATCTCCCACCCACCCACCCCCGCTCCCACTCCACCCACCCACCAGCCAGAGAATTCTGCAAATGGAGTTGCATCTAGAGCCCCCCCAAGGATCTATCCTTGGCCCCGACCTATTTCTCATCTACATGCTGCCTCTCAGCTATATAATCTGAAACCATGTCCAGCTCCAAATGTACACTGATGACACCCAGCTCTACCCCTCCATCATTTCCCTTGATCCCTCTACTGTCTCTGATTTGTCACCTGATTTCCTGACACTGGATGTAGAAATTTCCTCCAACTAAATAGCGGGAAGACTGAAGCTGTTGCCTTCAGTCCCTGCCACAATTTCTGTTTCCTCGGCACCAGCACTATCCCTTTTCCGCCATTGGTGGCCATGGTATTAGCTGTCTCAGCCCTAACCTCTGGAACTCCCTCCCTAAGCCTCTCTGTCCCTCTACCTTGCTTTCCTCCTCTAAGATGTTCTTTAAATCCTGCCTCTTTGACCTAATACCCCATGATGTGGCCCAGTGTTAAACTTTGTTTGATAAGGTTCCTGTGAAGTTCTTTGGGATGTTTTACTATGCTGCAATGTTAAAGGCGCTATATAAATACAAATTGTAGTTACCCTCTCACGTCCATTCCCTTTTTCTCACCCTCATTTAATTTTATTGGCAGTCTTTGTTCCTCCGGGCATTTTTTATTTTGGCTGTCCAAGTAGGCCACCTTTCACTCTTTCTCTTACTTGCATTCCCTTAATGTTGAAATCAAGACTTATCCCATCGACTCCCACTCTCACTCACTTTCTCCCAGGAACCAACAACAACTCGTATTTATATAGCGCCCTCAATATAATGAAACATCCCAAGGTGCTTCACAGGACCATTATCAAACAAAATTTCACACTGAGCCACACAAGGAGATATTAGGTCAGATGATGAAAAGCTTGGACCAAGAGGTAGGTTTTAGATGAAGAAAGAGAGGTAGAGAGGCGGGAAGTTTTAGGGAGGGAATTCCACAGCTTGGAGACTTGGCAATTGAATGATGGAGCGATGAAAATCAGGAATGTGCAAGAGACCAAAATTACAAGAGCATAGACACGTCAGAGGATTGTGGAGCTGGAGGAGATTACAGAGGTAGGGAGGGGCAAGGCCACGGATGAATTTGAAAACAAGGATGTCAATTTTAAAGTTGAGACATTGCTTAACCTAAAGCCAATGTGGGTGAGTAAGCACAGGGGTTGATGGGTGAATGGGATTTGGTGCAAGTTAGAACACAGGCTGCAGAATTTGGACTGATCTCAGGTTTGTGGAGGGTAGAATGTAGGAGGCTGGTCAGGAGGGTGCAATGGGATGATCAAGCCTGGAGGTACCAACTGAGCCATAGTTGACACACAGTTTAAAATTTAAAAAGCATGATCTTGTCTGAATTGGGACATCTCATGGTTCCTAAAGCTGAACTCACTTTCACATTCCTCTGCTTAGGCCAATAATGAACCCAAAGAAATAACAGCAAGTCCAAAGACAGGAGAAAAAAATCTCTTTTTCAGTGATGGGAAAACCAGAATTGGTGAGTTTTATGCCACCTGTGTTATGATGTGACAGATGATGTGTGCCAGGTGGACCACATGCACAAGGGAAATTTGGTTGCGCTATCACAATGGTTTTGCAATTTGTATTTATTGTGAGATGTGTGCACTGAATTCAGAAGTAATAAGTCTACCAAGACCTTTGGAGATTTTAAAAATTAAATTAAAATATTTATTTGCAAAATATAAAAGATTTCAAGCACATACATAAGAATAATTAAGACTAAGACATAAGAATAAGACAATTATTACTGTAATAATTCCTAAAATTCCTAATTAACCTAACTCCCAGTTACACTCCCTTTAAGGCAACGGTCCAAAATAGATTTTAGATTTAAACTAGGCTCAGCAAGTTAACACACTACTCTGGACAAAGGAATTCCAAATGACTTCTGCAGCTTCAGTTCTATTTGAAAGCAGACTTATGCACAAATGCTGGGGGTTTCATTAAGGCTTTTCATACACCCCTGTTAGATCTTACATGGCCTTCTGATACATAGCCTTTCATTCTCCTTTAAATATGTTTCTCTCTTAATATGTAAATTCTATTGTTCCATACGCCTTTGAAACTGTACCTCCATCATAATATAAAAATGTTCATGTTGTCACTATGTATTGTCAGTAACCTTTGGGAAAAATAACCACATTTCTTAGCCTTGCTTATCTGGCTAGTTGTAAACAGACTGAAATCCTCTTGAAATCCAAATATCCCTTAATTTATCTAAAAATGCATATCCCCTTCACACCTTAGATGCTAACCTAGCATCTGTGTTTACTCATTAGCATGTCAAGCATCTAGCTTCTTTTGATGATATAAACTTGCAGTCTACTTGACTCAAATGTAATTAACTCACACAGACAGAACCAACTAAACTTATCCTCATAATTGTACTTTACAATAAACCAGAAAAATATGAAAAATATTATACTTTCATGGCACCTGATTTATGATGTTCATTTATTGGCAAATTTGCTTGGGGAGAATGGTTTTCTGCTGGTTTTAGTTTGGGAAGGGTGCAAAATGGAGGTGTTGAAGAGTGGAATAAAAATTACACTGATTATTCCATTGTTCCATGTCTTTATAACGTGTTATGCGTATCTCGCTCTACATTGCCCCATCGAACACTCCCAGGTAAAGAATAACACACCAGGCACAGAGAATAATTGCTTCCATTTGTCCATGAGTATGCTTCTTAATTTCCAGTCTTTGGTAAACACTTCTGCTCCATTTGTGCCACAATCACACTTCTCAAACCAAACCATCCTTTGTAAGGTCAGTGAGTTTGACATGTTTGTCACTCAGTGGCCACGTGTGGGCAGTTTAATGTGCTGGAGCTCCACTGGCTGTTAATTGATTGAGACTGTCCCAAATTATTTCACTCAAAGCAATCTGAGAGTTATCCTTTAACTCCCGCTCAACTAGGTTCATATTTCAGTCCCAGCTAATTACATTAGCATTTAACTTTGTGCGTTCTGCAGTAAGGACTTAGCAATTGGTCAAGGTCTGGCCTATAGAAAGGAAACATTAAAACACTTTTGTACTATTATACATTTATTCAGATTATGTCCTGGTGTGGGAAGAGGAGCTACCAAAGGAATCTGAGAAACTGAGAGCTGAAAATATGGATATTGCCAGGGAAAAGAGCCAGAAGTCCAAACTAATGAAAGACATGGAGAAGGGCACAAGGTGGAGAAATACATTTCTGAAGAACCTCAAGAAAAGTGGCCTGCTCATTGAAATGGTAGGTCGGGGGAGGTGGGGGTGGGATTATTGGAGAGCGTAGGTTGGGGAGGAGTGTTGGAGAGGGTAGGTGGGGGTGATGGTTTGGAGAGGGTGGATTGGGGGGTTGATGTGTCAGTGAGGGTAGGTCGGGGGGATCAGAGAGGGTGGATCATGTGTGTGTCAGAAAGTGTAGATTTGGGAGGTTGGTGTGTCAGAGGGGGTCAGTTGGGGGAGTATGTTGCAAAGGGCAGGTTGGGCGGGGCATCAGAGAGGGTAGATTTGGGAGGTTGGTGTGTTGGGGAGGGTAGATTTGACAGAGGTGTTGGAGAGGGTGGGACAGAGAGGGTAGGTTGAGGGGTATGTTAGAGAGGGCAGATTGGCAGGTGGGTGTTGGAGAGGACAGGTTAGTGGGGTTTGTTGGGAGGATAGGGTAACCTGCGTTGACAGAGGCAGGTTAGGGAGCTGTGATGGATGAGGTTGGCTGGAAACCTGTTCCATGGATCTGGTTAAGTGATGCTGCAGAGGGTAAATGTGAAACTTCCCCTCTCTTCTCTCTATGTCCTGGTCAAAAGGTGAGTACGTGAGGACCTGCATCATTGCTTCACTCACTATTACGCAGTCCCATCTCGCAGCTCACAAATAACTTTTTGAAGAAAACAAATCATTTTAAAATTATTCAAAGCTTCTTAACATTTCCAATTCTACATTTGAGCTCCATTATAGAGCAGGAGCAGAGGGGTTTTGTTGGGTAAACTGTGTTCTTTTTGGCAAGTAGAACTCTTGTCAATTAGTTGTATAACCTGGCTCTGTATCAAGCTAAATACTTTTTTAAACACCTCCCATTGATCATAGGTCATTTTACCCATTAATAGATTTGTCCAGTTTACTGTGGACAGTCCCTGTCTCATCCCATTACCTAAGATATCCTAATAGCTGTTTCATGTTTCTCACTTTTAAATACTACATTGAATCTGATCATATTATGATCACTATTTGTTGAATGTACATGTGCCAATAGACCATTAACTAAATCTGGCTCATTACACATTACTATGTCTAAAATGGCCTGTCCACTTGTTGGTTTTAGGACATATTGTCACAGAAAACTCTCTTGAAAGCACTCAAGAAATTCACTACCTTTCAGACATGTCTCATTATCCCAATCTATAAGAATGTTAAAATCCCTTCCTAAAGCCAATCTGCCCTTGCTACCTCCTCACTTCAGGTACAATTTCCTAACAGGGCATTGGTGACCATGGACTTCCATTAGATTGGTCCAAGATTATGCTTGGCAAAGCACTGCAGTGGTATGCCATTACCTTCTGTAATATGGCTGACCAGGAAACTCTCCCCCTCTTACCACCTGCCATCAGGTACATTGGAAGGATTTACAGGCTGATAATCAATCTGTTTGGCCATGTTATGAACACATATTCCATAGCCATCAAGTCTTGGAGTGGGACCTGAATCCAGAGCTTCTGGCCCAGAGGTAAGGACGCTACTGCAGCATCACAAGGCCTCCCGCCCTTGCTGCATGCTTGTCCAATCTTCGCATTTATACAACTGACCAGCTAGTCCCAAGGTGTCTATACAAACCTGATGCTACAGTCTTAAATGAGTTGAGATACAGATCAGTCATGATCTAATCGAGTGACAAGACAGGCTCGTGAAGCTGAATGGCATACTCCTGTTTCTATGCTTCCCATGTTAAGTGTCATCACTATTGTAATATAGGCAAACACAGCAGCTGATGTGCACATAGAAAAATTTCACAAGCACCAAAGAGATGAATAAGCAGCTAATTAGTTTCTGTTGAGAAATCTCTGGGCAGAATTTTGCCGTCGGCGAGCAGGGGGTGGGGCCCGCTTGCCGATGCGTAAAATGACGTGGGATGACATTGGGTGGAACCCCCGACATCATCCCACCCCATTTAAATTTTCAGGAAGGCGGGGGAACAGCAAAATCAGCCGTGGGCCCGCTGACCTGTCAATGGTCAATTGAGGCCATTGACAGGACAATTAAAACAATTAAAGGACCTGCCCGTCCAACCTTAAGGTTTGCGAGCAGGCCAGGAGCCCCAGCGGGCAATAGTAAAAACATGAAACCTCATCCACCAGTGGGATGAGGTTTCATGTAGGGTTTTAAAAAGTTTAATATACTTAATATGTTAATTATGAACATGTCCCATCTCATGTGACATTGTCATATGAGGAGGACATGTTAGGGAATTTTTTTTCTATTTTTCATATTTTTCAAAGTGGAAGTGATCTCCCTGAGGCAGCACTTTGCCTCAGGGGGATGTGTGCATTCTCGCTTTTGGGGAATACACCCCGCCCGCACAGGGAGCGCATTGTGCTTCCTGCCAGATGTCATGCCAAGGCCTGCCCACATAAAATGGTGGCGGGGCCTGCTTCTCCAGCGGGGATCGGCTCCCCGCTCACCGGAGATTGGGTCGGGCCCGCCCGCCCGACAGGCAAACAGTTCTGGAATGATACTGTGAATGGACTGTTGAGGCCTCGATTTAACATCTTATCTAAAAGACAGCGTTGGGGGGTTAGATATCTTGGGTGTAGCACAAAATGGGATTTTATATAGAGACGGGTTATATATCCAGATTCTCACATTGCCCGAATTACTTCAATGAGAAAGACAATTGAGTGGAGAGTAAACTGGATCGTGGTTTCATTAGCCAGCAGTGCTGTGGAGGTGGTGGCATCGTGGCAATGTTGCTTAACTAGCAAACCAGTAGGTCAAGGCCAATGCTCTGGGGACATGGGTTCAAATCCCGCCATGGTTAGTTGGTCAAATTTAAATTCAATTAATAGATCTGGAATATAAAGTTAGTATCAGTAATGGTGACCATGGCAATTATCATCAATTATTGTAAAAACTCACCTGGTTCAATAAGTGATGGTGTATTTTCCCTGACCCTTCAGTTTTGGAGTTATCCAATCCTCTATTAATAGACCCACAGCTCAAGATAGGTAAAATAAGAAAGGTAGTTTAATTTACTCACACACAAATGGGGGAAGGAGTTTCGCAATGTCCGTCCCTTTTGCATCTATACAATAAATGAGGGATAAGGGAAAGAAAGGGGTTCAGGCAAGACCACGATAAAAATATGAATTATTTTATTATTTTTTATTCATTCATGGGATGTAGGCTTCGCTGGCTGGGCCAGCATTTATTGCCCCTCCCTAATTATCCTTCAGAAGGTGGCGGTGAGCTGACTTCTTGAACCGCTGCAGTCCAGGTGGTGTAGGTACACCCACAGTGCTGTTAGGAAGGGAATTTCAGGATTTTGACCCAGTGACAGTGAAGGAACGGCGATATATTTCCAAGTCAGGATGGTGAGTGGCTTGGAGGGGAACTTCCTGTTGGTGGTGTTCCCATCTGTCTGCTGCCTTTGTCCTTCTAGGTGGTTGTAGTCATGGGTTTGGAAGGTGTTGTTGAAGGAGCCTTGGTGAGTTCTTGCAGTGCATCTTGTAGATGGTGCACACTGCTGCTACTGTGCATTGGTGGTGGAGGGAGTGAATGTTTGTGGATGTGGAGCTGATCAAGCGGGCTGCTTTGTCCCGGACGGTGTCAAGCTTCTTGAGTGTTGTGGGAGCTGCACTCATCCAGGCAAGTGGGGAGTATTCCATCACACTCCTGACTTGTGCCTTGTAGATGGTGGACAGGATTTGGGGAATCAGGAGGTAGGTTACTTGTTGTACGATTCTTAACCTCTGACCTGCTCTTGCAGCCACAGTATTTATACGGCTAGTCCCATTCAGTTTTTAGGATAGTTGATAGTGATGGTAATGCCATTGAACATCAGGGGACCATGGTTGGATTCTCTCTTGTTGGAGATGGTCATTGCCTGGCACTTGTGTGGCGCAAATGTTATTGCCACTTGTCAGCTCAAGCCTGGGATATTGTCCAGGTCTTGATGCATTTGGGCATGGGCTGCTTCAGTATCTGAGGAGTCATGAATGGTGCTGAACATTTTGCAATCATCCTCACTTCTGATCTTATGATGGAAGGAAGGTCATTGATGAAGCAGCTGAAGGTGGTTGGGCTGAGGACACCACCCTGAGGAACTCCTGCAGTGATGTCCTGGAGCTGAGATGACTGACCTCCAACATCCACAATCATCTTCCTTTGTGCTAGGTGTGACTCCAACTCTAGTTTTGCTAGGGCTTCTTGGAGTCACGTGAGTCCAGAGTACAGAATCAAAGTCCAAGGAAGGTTCTTTCAGGTGGCTTTGTCTGGCAGAATTCCTGGTCTTTGTCCTATGATCTCAGTTGCAGGTTGAGTCCATTAAAAATGTAGCAGAGTATTTCTTGTATTCTGGGTATTAATTCACCCTGTAGATGAAATATAAGATTCTTTCTGAAAATCAAATTTGGAGAGAGATGGAGGTCAAAGGTAGGCTGCTGGCCTGGAATCTCATTCTCTTTGGAGGTTAAACTGCAACTCAAGGTAAAATTCAAGAGCTGCATAATTAAAGGAATTCATACAGCTCAAGTCTCAGTCATGTGACAAGGTGGTTTTCAGTTGAGCTATTCAGCTAACAAGGCACCCTTGCTAAACCCATTGTGCTTTGAGCAGGTAACTGAAGAACCATTAGTACAACGTTGGAGATAACGAATGTACAAACATACGAACAAGGAGCAGGAGTAGGCCATTCAGCCCCTCGGGCCTGCTCCACCATTTAGTAAGATCATGGCTGATCTGATAGTAACCTGAAGTCTGCATCCTACCTACTGCTGATAACCTATCACCCCATTGCCTACCAAGAATCTATCCACCTCTGCCTTAAAAATATTCACACTCTGTTTCCACCACCTTTTCAGGGAGAGAGTTCCAAAGACTCACAACCCTCTGAGTGAAAAAATTTCACCTCATCTCTGTTTTAAATGGGCAACTACTTATTTTTTAACAGTGACCCCTAGTTCTAGATTCTTCCACAAGCGGAAACATCCTCTCCACATCCACCCTGTCAAGACCCCTTGGGGTCGTATATGTTTCAATCAAGTCACCTCTTACGCCTCTAAACTCCAGTGGATGCAAGCCTAATCAAGGGGTGGTAGAGGGGTGGTGGCAGCATAGTGGCATTGTTGCTGGCCTGGTAATCCAGAGACTCAGGATAATGCACTGGGGAACCTGGGTTCAAATCCCATCATAGCAGATGGTGGAATTTGAATTCAGTAAAAACCTGGAATTAAAAGTCTAATGATGCTGATTGTTGTAAAAATTGTAAAAACCCATCTGGTTCACTAGTTCCCCTTGAGGGAAGGAAATATGCTGTCCTTACCTGGTCTGGCCTACATGTGACCCCAAATGCCCCCTGAACAAGGGCAATTAGGGATTGCCAATAAATGTTGGGCCAGTGATACCCACATCCAATGAGTAAAAAAAAAGTCTGTCCAACCTTTCCTCATATACCCCATTCCAGGTATTAGTATGGTAAACCTTCTCTGGACTGCTTCCAATGCATTTATCATCCTTTCTTAAATAAGGTGACCAATACTGTACACAGTACTCCACATGTGGTCTCACTAGTGCCCTGTACAACTGAAGCATTACCTCCCTTTCATATTCAACTCCCCTCACAATAAATGATAACACTCTTAGCTTTCATAATTACTCACATACTATTCTTTTGTGATTCATGCACTAGGACACCCAGATCCCACTGCACCTCAGAGCTCCGCAATCTCTCACCATTTAGATAATATGTTTCTCTATTATTCTTCCTGCCAAAATGGACAATGTTCCCTTTGCCCACTGACTTACCCTATCTATATCTGTTTGTAGCCTCCTTATGTCCTCTTCAGAAATTACCCTTCTACCTATTTTTGTGTCATCAGCAAATTTGGCAATAATCCCTTCAATCCCTTCATCCAAGTCATTTACATAAATTGTAAACAGTTGAAGTCCCACTATTGATCTCTGTGGCATGCCACTCGTTACATCTTGCCAACCAGAAAAAGACCCATTTATGCCTACTCTCTGCTTCCTGTTAGCTAGCCAGTCTTCTATCCATGCCAATGTGTTACCCCCCTACACCATGAGCTTTTATTTTCTGCAATAACCTTTGATGTGACACTTCATCAAATGCCTTCTGGAAATCTAAGAATAGTACATCCCATAGCACATGTTACTTCCTCAAAGAACTCTAAGAAGTTGGTTAAACATGATTTCCCTTTCACAAAACCATGTTGACTCTGCATTATGACCTTGAGCTTATCCAAGTGTCCTGCTATAACTTCTTTAATAATAGCTTACAACATTTTCCCTATGACAGATGTTAAGCTAATTGGCCTGTAGTTTCCTGATGTGAACGCATTGGAGAGAGTGCAGAAGAGGTTTACGAGAATGATTCCAGGGATAAGACACTTGAGTTATGAGGAAAGATTGGAGAAGTTGGGACTGTTTTCCTTGGAGAGGAGAAGGATAAGAGGAGACTTGATAAAAGTTTTCAAAATCATGAGGGGTCTGGACAGAGTAGATAGGGAGAAACTGTTCCTGCTCATAAATGGATTGAGAACCAAAAGGCACAGTTTTAAAGTGTTTTGCAAAAGAAGCAAATGCGAGGTCAGAAAATACTTCTTCACACAGCCAGTAGTTAGTGTTTGGAATGCATTGCCTGGAAGTGTCGTGGAGGCAGGTTCAATTGAGGCATTCAAGAGGGCATTGGATGATTATTTAAATTGAAACTATGTGCAGAGTTACGGGGAAAAGGCAGGAGATTGGCACTAAATTAAAATGCTCAGAGAACCAGTGCAGACATGATGGGCTGAATGGCCTCCTTCTACACTGTAACAATTCTGCGATTCTGTCTCCCTCCCTTTCTGAATAATGGAGTTACATTTTTGCTATCTTCCAATCTAATGACATCTTCCCCGAATCTAGGGAGCTTTGGAAAATTAAAACCAATTCATCAACTATCTCACTAGACATGTCTTTTAAGACTCTAGGATGAAGCCCATCAGGACCCAGGCTCCTGTCAGCCAGCAGCTCTAACAATTTACTCAGTACCACTTCTCTGGTAACTGTAATTTTCCCGACTTCCTTCCGCACTTCCATTTCCTGGTTTATAGCTGTCCCTAATAGCTCTGCCTTTGTCCAGAGCTGGGCTGGTGCAGATGTATCATCTACCAATCCCTCGTGTTGGCTTGGCTGGAATGTTTATACCGTACAAGACACATTCTAGGATGATGACAAGGTAGCCTTTGTCCATTGGAACAGCTTAGAATCTTCTAGAAGCAAGAGCATGTGATGAGCTGCAGCCATTTTTATCAACCCAGCAATTGTCCATTTTGAAATACAGAAAAAAATTATTCTATAAAGTAGCCAGGCTGACGTAGATATATATATATATATATATATATATGTAGATAATATATATATTTATCTTCCTGTCTCCTGGATGGGACATGCCTCACCCATGAGGGAAAAATGAAATTAATTCCATTTCATTTTTAAAAATATATATGTGGTCTTAAAAAGGAAGAATAGGAAGCGAGGGAGTATACATTCATTCTCTCATTCACACTGAAAAACAACAAACACACAGAGCCAGCAGGGGGAAATATCAGTTCCCTGCTGCATTCACACACAGGACAGGGGTCAGCCAATATGAGTAATTTCTTTTGGTTAAAAGGCTATAAGATCCAACTCCAGGGTACTGGGGGATCTCCAGCTGTATCAGGGTCCAGCATGTGCTGGGTTTCCTGCCAGCCCTGGGCTAGCCCACATCATGGACTGTTAGTGGGGTACCCTCCAGCGGCTCCCTGTGATTTTCCTTAAATTTCCCGAGCAGGGTGGCCACATCCTCTCACTGCACTTGGGTCAGGGTTGCTGATTGGGCATTTGAGATTCCGGGATCTGCCAGCCTGGGTTGCCTCCTGTCCTTCCTTCTCAATTGAGCCTCCCTGGTTACCCTCAGATGGGTCCATCCTTGACAGAAGCTCACCGGTTGACTGGGCTCTGGGTTCAATTTGGTTCTAACTGCACTTGAACCCCCCGGTATGGTAGTCCCAAGGACGGTGGAGTTTCAGGGTCACTGTCTTTCCCTGACCTGTTACCTTGGGGAGGGGTTGGTTCCCAACCTGTCCCATTTTGTTTGGGATACTACTGCCCTCAGGTGGCTGTTCAGCTCCTGTTGTGCTGCCCTGAAGCTCATCAACTAGGTGAAGTATCCCCCTCACAATCTGCATGTCTACTTGGGCCCTTCCCTGTTCTCCCTCTAAGGTTGGAAAGATGGTGTGGACTCGCCAGACCCCCTGCTCATCCTTTTTAGATCATTCTGCCTGGTTTGGGACCTTTCTGTGTCCCTGTTCTGTCCCATATTTTTGGGGATATTCTCATTCACAGGGGTTGGGCTAGATTTGGCTGCTGTGCCCTGCAGCTCTTCAACCGAGAGAGGCAGTTTCCTCACCAGCTCCGGGGTATTTGGGAACCTCTCGGCCTTGCCACCAAATTTGGAAAGGCGGGTTTGGGTAGCCAGATCTCCTGCGTGCCCAGCGGTGGGGCCCGCTCCTTTTGTTTTAAGTCTGGGCAGGTCCTCACCAACTGAGTATCTAATGGGGACTTTCCTGGCATCGCTCTTCTAAAAGTGAAAAGAAGGTGTCAGACCAACCTGACTTCCTCCTCTTCCAGCAGAGATACGGACTCCCCTTCTTTTTAAATTGGCTGGCCGGGTCTGGGGACTCCCTGTGCTCCCAGGGAGAAGGATTTCGCTAGTCATACTTCAAGCAAGTCCTTACCCTTCTCCTTTTTTGGGCTTCACAACCTGTTTTCTTTTAGGCTCTTTGGCCATGTGAGGCATCTCCTTCACTATTTCTTTCCCTGCTCTAGGGCTTCCCTGGTCCCTATTTAATTCTGGGATACTTGGGGAGTCTATTTCACTTTCTAGGGGCCTCCTCGGGAGCTCTTTTACTTTTACTGGCCTAATCTCAGCCTTTCTAAATCCAGGTAGCTTTCCTGGAGCCACCTTATTTATCCCTGATGGGTTCTTCTGCCTCCTGCAAGGTCTCTGAACTTTTTTCAGCCTCTGCCACACTGCAGAACTTTGCTGAAATCGTTCGGTTTGCCCAACCTCTCTGGACTGTTCTGGCTTCTCGGTTCACAGTGCTTGGGACCTCACAAGCCATTCCCCCTTAATGTAGCTAATTCCCTCTGCCTCCTTTCCATCTCCTTTTGGAATCCCCTTTCTGTTTCTTGAGCTTTTACTTTCACCTTGAGCGTCGTGTGCTGGTGAGCCCGTTCTCCCTCTAGGTCTCTTTTCAGAAATTCTTTCTCTAGTTTCCTCTTTTCCAGCTCTAACAGCCATTTTGTGGCTAGGGTAACTATCTTGAATACAGGTCTCAATCATTGTTTGCTTCTGATTCTTTTCTCTGTTCTGGGTAGGGACTGAGATCTAAATTCTACAAAAGTGTCTGGAGTACTTTGGGCTTCTTGGCTTCAGGAGAAATGTTTACCTGTGTTTTCCAGGCTACAAATCTCAATTGTCCCTGACTTAGGGGGACTAAGGTTTCACTAGTTAGTACTTCCTTTTCCATGCCCATCTTTGTAGTTTATTTAACCATGTTGCTCTAATGTGAGACTAAAAGAGTTTGCTGTGGTATGTGTACTTGCCTTATAGATAATTCTAGCCACTGAATTTTCCCCCTTTTGGTTACCAATTGACTCTTTTATCTTTAATTTGGCTCATCTCTTAACTTGGATTCTGGTCAAATTCAAATTGGATCACTCCCCGATATGAGCTCCCAATTTCTGTTACAATGGTGGTGGGGTGGAGGGGTGGTGGTGGGGGGGGGATTAATTTAAACAGCCCTGATTTCTCCCCTCACTACCCGTCTGTAAACAGAAAAGTGTTCTTGATTTTTGATTTCCCCCTTTGTAAGTGGTGGCACATTTTCATCAACTCTTCAGTTTTGGAGTGATCCAATCCTCTATTAATAACCCCACAGCAAACTTGAGATAGGGTAAAATAACAGGGGTAGTTTATGTTACACACACACAAAACACAGGAAGGGGTTTTGCAACATCCACCCCTTTTGCGTTCATACTATAAAAGAGGGATAAGGGAAAGAAAGGGGTTCAGGGCAAAGACCACAATAAAAATAAAAATGATCCTTTCACATGAGCTCAGAGTTCAGAATTAAAGTCCAAGGAATGTTCTTTTCAGTGGCTTTGTCTGGCAGAATTCCTGGTCTTGGTCCTAGGAGCTTGGTTGCAGGTTGAGTCCGATGAAGGTGCAACAAAGTATTCTTGTATCATGGGTATTAGTTCATTCTGTAAGCGAAATATAGGGTTCAAAGCAAAATACTGTGGCTGCTGGATATCTGAAATAAAAACAGAAAATTCTGGAAAAACTCAGCAGGTCTGGCAGCTTCTGTGGAGAAGGAAACAGAGTTAATGTTTCGAGTCCGTATGACTTCTTCAGAGCAAAAGAGAAGTAGAAATGTGATGGATTTTACACTGTTTAAGAGGGGATAGAGCAGCTGGAGCAAAATATGAGGATAGGGATTGGTGGGAGCTAAGGAGGAATTTGACAAGGATGTCATGGACATAGGACAAAGAGAGTGTTAATGGTAGTGTTAAAAACTAAAGAAGGTGCTGATAGTGGCATAAAGGTAAGATTGCAGAATGTGTTAATAGCAGAACAAGGGTCAGCTTGTTTTTATACAGGTGAAATATAGGGTCCTTTCTGGAAATCAGACTTGGTGAGAAATGGCGGTCAAAGGCAGGCTACTAGCCTGGAGTCTGGTTCTTTTACAAGGTATTTAACCTCCTGAAGATAAAAAACAGAATTCAAACAGGTCAAGTCTTGGCCATGTGACAGGGTGGTTTCGGGTCGAGCTATTCAGCTAACGAGGCATCCTTGTTAAAGTCTATTATGTTTTGAGCAGGTAACTGAAGGCCCATTAGTATACCGTTGGAGATGACGAGTCCCAAACAGCTCTGTCTTTGTCAAGAGCTGGCTGGTGCAGACAAATCGCCTACGAATCCTTTGCGTTGACTTGGCTGGAACATTTATACAAGTCACATTTCAGGAGGATGATGAGTAGCCTTTGTCCATTGGAACAGCTTAGAATCTTCCAGAAACCAGTATGCGATCAGATGCAGCCATTTTTAATCAGCCCAGCAATTGTCCATTTTGAAAAACAGGAAAAATAATTATATAGAGTAGCCAGGCAGATGCAGATATATATAAATATTTTCCTCCCTGTCTCCGTATGAAAGAACAAAGAAAAAAAAAATGTTGTTTTGCAAAACTGCTCCATACAGTTCTGACAATGCAGCACTAACTCAGTACTGCACTGAAGTGTAGCTTGTTTTACTTCACAGGGATTGTTAGATTGTGAAACAATTAGGATTGTAGAGAAAGAGCAGAGGAATGAGACTAATTGTACAGTTTGTTCAAAGAGCAGGCCCAGAGACCACAAGCTGAACAACCTCCTTCCGTACTGTAAGATTCTATGAATTATTTCATGTGTAAACAGCCTTATTCCTCTGTTAAAATAACAAAGGAAGGAACTTAATGTAACCATTTCCAAACAGATCTCTGCACCCTGTCATTTCAGAACAAGAGACGCAGTCACATCAGGCACTACTGTAATATTACAAGAAGCATAGGTTATTGCAGGACTGCACAGGACCCACAGGACATTGTAATGTTGGAACTTATTGCTGTTGTTAACTGAGCAAGGCGTATGCCTGCCTCTCCCTAAGCAAATCATCAGCTCAAGGGAAATATTCTCTACATGTTTTTGAATATCTAGCCTATTTGCATGGTTCACGGAAGGACGGGACAGTAGCTGCTTGAGACCTTACTAAAGGTCAAATTGCTGTTCCCAGCAGGATTTTTAAAAGGAAAATGTTTGTTCCTCGGAGCAGCACCACCCGGTGTTGGATGTGACATGAAATTTGATGTTAAGAAGTCGAGTAGTTGAGTGTGACAAAGTTAGATGATGCAGTGAGGTTCAAAATCTTTATTTCTTCCCTCAGCGTTTGAAGCCCGTTACAAGCAGAGCAAGGTTACAGTAAGTGTGAACATGCATTCTAACATTGTACTAACTTGCAGAGGACATAATGCCTCCTTGTATACCCTGCTTCTTCCTTTAGCAAGCTTGAATGCACCTCCCTTCCCTTTAGTGGCCCCCTTTATCATCTCACCTCTTCATTAGTATATCCTGAGCTTAGTATTGAAATTCTAGGGTTAACCACTTTTAAATCATGTTTTATTTCTGATTTCTGTCCCTACTCTCCTCTCCCCTTCTGAAGGTAATAACTAGATCCAATGTCACAAGCAGTTGGGCCCTGGATGCCTTCACCATGTACATTCCTCATATATGCATTGAGAAAGAACTTGCATTCATGTAGCGCCTTTCATAAACTTGAGGCATCCTAAAGCCCTTCACGATCAGTCAAATATTTATTTTTTCTATATAACCATGTAGGAAATGGAGCAGCTGAATCTGCACTACAAGGGCCTGCAAACAAGAAGTAAATGACTGACCAGCCAATTAGTGGTGTTGGTGAGTGACGATTGTTGTCCCAGACACTGGAGAGGGAACTCTCTATTCTTACGGGCACCCGAGCAGATAGGTGTGGCCTTAGTTTAATATTTAATATTTCATCTGAAAGCTGCCACTCCTCTCACTACTACTGCCTGAGAGGTTGTTTCCACTGGTCAGGGAATCTAAAACACAGAGATACAGTCTCAGATTGAGGGAGCCGATCATTTAGGACTGAGATGAAGAGAAGTTATTTCACTCAAAAGTTTGTGAATCTTTGGAATTCTCTGATCGTTGCTCTATCGTTGAATGTATTTAAGGTTGGGATAGACACATTTTTGGTCTCTCAGGGAATTTAGGGATATGGGGCGTTGGCAGGAAAATGGAGTTGAAGCCCATGATCAGCCATGATCGTGTTGAATGGTGGGGCAGGCTCGATGGGCCAGGGTGTTCTTGTTGCCCTCAGATCCTGGATGGGGACTTGAATCCACAACTTCAGTTCGACTCATTACTGGGTCTAATGGCGACTGGGTCCAAGTTGTATCTCCAGGTTCGTCTGTCTCTGGAAAACTCTTGATAGTGGAAATTGGAAGTTTGGTCAAAAGTGCAAAATGCTTTTTCAAAAGGCTGTGCAATCGGTGGAAATTAAATGATATCTGGATATTTCGCCAAGAAGCAATTCAATAGACCAAGATCCTCTCGGGATCATACCTGGCTTTTGCCTTCATGAAAACAGAAAATGCTGGAATAGCAGATTTCCCTCCCTAAAGGCCATTGGTGAGCCAGATGGGATTTTACAACAATCAATGATAGTTCCATGGTCACCATTACTGAGATGAGCTTTATATTCCAGATTTATTAATTGAATTTAAATTCCACCAGCTGCTGTGGTGGAATATGAACTCATGTTGCCAGAGCATCAGCCTGGGCCTCTAGACTTACCAGTCCAGTGATATTACCACGTAACCACGTTCTCCCCTTAAATGCCCTAAACTGGACCTGGACTTATATACAAGCACAATATCAAAATTTGTAGATAACACAATGCTCAGAAATGTTGTAAACAATGAGGAAAATAGTAGCAGGCTTCAGGAGAACACAAATGGAATGGTGAAACGGGAAGATACAGATGAAATTTAACACAGAGAATTGTGAATTGATATATCCTGATAGGAAAAATTAAGAGAGGCAACAAATGGCACAAGTTCAAAGGGGCTGCAAGAACAGAGAGACTGGTACACAAATCTTTGAAGGTGGCAGCACAAGTGTGGAGCAGAATGGGATCCTTGTCTTTATCAATATAGGAGTAAAGCACAAAAGCAAGTAGGTTATACCAAACTTTTATAAAACACTGGTTAGGCCTCAGCTAGAGTACTGCATTCAGTTCTGGGTGCCACACTTTAGGAAAGATGCCAAGGCCGTATGGACAGTTGAGAAGAGATTTACTAGAATGATACCAGGACTGTGGGATCCCCATTATATGGAAGACTGGAGAAGCTGGGATTGTACTCCTTAGAGCAGAGAAGGTTAGGAAGAGATTTGACAGAGGTGCTCAAGATCATGAATGGTTTTGAATAGTACAAGGTGAAATTGTTTCCAGTGGCAGAAGGGTCAGTAACTAAAGGACACAGATATAAGGTAAATAAACCAGAGAGACCTTTTTTTATGCAGCAGGTTGTCGTGATCTGGAATGTACTGCCTGAATGGTGATGGAAGCAGAGTCAACAATAACATTCAAAAGAGAGCAAGATAAGTACTTGCAGGGTTATGGGCAAAGGGCAGGGTATTGGGATTAATTAGCTCTACTGGCATAGGTGAGCTGAATAGTCTTCTGTGCTGTATGATTCTAGACTCAGTGGTGACTGTCCATCGACCCCTGCTAGACAGGGCAGTGTCAGGAGAGTTTGATGCCAATGCTCCCCAGAGTCAGATCACAAATTCATAGAATGGTTACAGCATGGAAGGAGGACATTTGGCCCATTGTGTCCGCGCCAGCTCTGTAAGGGCAGTTCACCAAGTGCCACTACTCCACCTTTTCCCTATAGCCCTGCAATTTTGTCTCCCGATAATAATCTAATTCTCTTTTGAAAGCCAATGTAGGATCTGCCTCCACCATACTCTAAAGTCCATTTTAGATCCTAACAACCCGTGAGTAAGATATGTTTTTCTTCACGTCACCATTGCTTCTTTTGTCAATCATCCTAAATCGGTACCCTCTGCTTCTCCATCTTACATAAGAACATAAGAACTAGGAGCAGGAGTAAGCAACTCAGCCCCTTGAGCTTGCCCCGCCGTTCAATATGATCATGGCTGATCTCATTTCGGCCTCAACTCCAATTTCATGCCCTCTCCCCATAACGTTTCAACTCATTACTAATTAAAAATCTGTCTATCTCCTCCTTAAATTTATTCAGCGTCCCAACATCCACTGCACTCTGAGGTAATGAATTCCACAGATTCACGACCCTTTGAAAAAAGTAATTCCTCCTCATCTCTGATTTAAATCTACCATCCCTTAGCCTAAAACTATGGCCTCTCATTCTAGAATGCCACACAAGGGGAAACATCCACTCCACGTCTACTTTGTCTATCCTCTTTAGCATCTTACATACCTCAATTAGATCTCCTCTCATCCTTCTAAACTCTAGCGAGTATAGGCCTAAACTGCTCAATCTCTCCTCACAAGACAAGCCCTGCATCTAGTGAACCTCCTCTGAACCTCTTCCAGTGCAACTACATCCTTCCTCAAGTAAGGGGACCAAAATTGTGCACAGTACTCCAGGTGCGATCTTACCAATGCCTTGTACAGTTGCAACAACACTTCCCTATTTTTATATTCTATTCCTTTAGCAATAAATGCCAAAATTCCATTTGCCTTCCTTATTACCTGCTGTACCTGCATACTAGCTTTCAGCAATTCATGCACGAGAACACCCAGATCCCCCTGCACTGAAATAGGAATCATTTCTCCCTAACTACCCTGTCCATATCCCTAATGATTTTGAACACTTCTATGTTATGACTGATGCAGCTGGTAAAGCGGAGTTATTTTAAAAAAATCCCAGAGGGAAACTTTAAATAACTGTCATAACCAATAATTTTAAATGTTATGTTTGAGATGTGACTCTAAATTCAGGAATCAGACCACTAGTTCTCAAGGTTTTACATTAAATAATTGAAACATTTTATTAATTTACAGAGGTTAAACTATGTACACATGGCTACAAATTACTATCATAGCTTTTAACACATTCCCAAACTAATCTCCATTAAGGCAACAGCAACCCATAGACTTAACCAAACACCAGGCAAAACATTTTCACCTTACAAATTCAAAATGAGGTGCTTTCCACTGCGGAGCTAGTTGGAGGCTTGCAGCTGCCTTTTGATCTTACACTGCCTCTGCCTGCACACCCGAAAACTACCGAAGTTATACCTACCAGACCCATCGAATGTTAATTCTCATTGTATCAACAACGTATTTGAGCTTCACCTTTTAACAATGAAACCCCTTTCATAACACCAATTTAATTGGTAATATAAACATATTGCTTGGTAGCTGTCAGAAGGCTGTCAAGTTTTCAAGCCACTTCTTGAATGCTCTGTTCAAAAAATGCAAATGCACGCTATCTCTCTTACATATCAAAACTAGTACATATCAAAGCACCCGGACTAGCTGGCTTTAATCCAATTAAGACACACCTGCAGACTAAACCTCTATTTTAAAAGAAAAATATTTTCCAAAATATATACATTAATAGCTTCATGACACTCTATCAAATCTCCTCTCAATATTCGCTCCTCCAAGGAGAACAGCCCCAGCTTCTCCAGTCTATCCATGTAATTGAAGTTCCTCATCCCTGGTACCATTCTTGTAAACCTTTTTTGCACAGGCCCACATCCTTCCTAAATTGTGGTACCCAGTACTGCACATAATTCTCCAATTGAAGCTGAACCACCAGTGTTTTGTACAGGTTTATCATAACTCCCTCGCTTTTGTACTCTATGCCCCTATTTTTAAAACCAGATATGACAAAGATAGCCCGCAAACTCTTGCTTCCCAGACACACATGTGTTCAGCACCCTAGGTGAGTTCCCAGTGGCATAAAGATCACATGAAGAGGACAACACAGCAAATCATGCTCTCGGACAAGTAAAGGTCACCCTGCACCTTGTTCATTTGCCCATTTGATTTTATAGCACAGAAGGAGGCCATTCAGTTGGTTGCATCTCTGCCAGTTCTTTCAAAAAGCAATCCCCCCCTTCCCCCTTTTCTTTCCCCTTTCCCCATACACTTTAAATCATTTTTGAAATATTTAGCCACTTTCCGTTTTGGCATTCTTGTGTTTGTCCTGATGAGTATAAAACAAAAAGCTTTGGCAGCATGTCTCTCTTTTCAGCAATATGCTGTAATACTATACACATCTGGCCAGAGCCAGGAGAGTGCAAACCCCTGACAAGTTATAATTATATAGCATTTTTAACATAATAAAGGTGTTTCACAGGAGCAATTTTCGAACAAAATTTGACACTGAGTCACTTAAGCGGCAGGATTTTTAGGTTGGCATGTGGGCACGATTGACGGGCCTGGGAGCGGCCAGGGAATGGACCGCTGCCTGCAATCGGCCCCCAACTGTGATTTCACGCTGGCTGGCCAATTAACGGGGTGGGTGCGGGAGGAGGGTGGGTGCTGAATGAAAGCACCCTGAAGGCGGAGAGCTGCCTCAGGGAGCTGGAGGCTTCAAAATAATTAAATAAAGATTTTAAAAGCCGGAAAAAAATAGTCCACGCATCAGAATCAGTCACCTGAACATATACATGATGAAAATTCTGTCCATACGTTTTAATTTTTTTAAGTTTAATAAGGGAAACCTCATCCTGCCCTTGGATGAGTTAACAGCAAAAATGCAAAGTCCGCCTGGCAGATTCGCCTGGTCACCAACCGTAAGGTTGGACAGACGACAAATTGGAACTTTAACAACTTTAATTGTCAGCAGGTGAACTTCCAAAAGTCCAAACACCACAAAAGAGGGCGTGCGCCCTCCGACTCAAATATCACGCGAGCGCGGGTTGACATCGGGACACTTGCCCGATGTCATCTTGTCCGATGTCGTATCCGATCGGAAAAATTTTGCCGAAGGAGATGTTAGGGCAGGTGACCAAAAGTTTGGTCAAAGAGGTAGGTCTTAAGGAGCATCGTAAAGGAGGAGATGGAGGTAGACAGGAGGAGAGATTTAAAGAGGGAATTGCAGAGCACTGGGACTGGACAATTGAAGGCAACCACCAATGTTGGAGTGGTTAACATTGGGATGTTCAAAAAGCCAGAATCGGAGGGGTTCAGATATCTGAGGGTTGTGGGGCTGGAGGAAATTACCTGGTCATTGTTTGGATTTATCTCTCCAGCATGAGACACAGAATGAGAAGCGCAAGATCCATTACTTCATGCTGAATGCTCCGTGGAAAGTGCTCTGCTATTATGCAGAGGACATGAGGCTGTGTGTTCCTCTGCAGGTAGGTGAATCATCCAGGGCCTGTGGAAAGGCTCGGTGTTTATTTACTGGGTGTCTATTTCATTACTTTCATCTCCAATTTTAATTATTTTTCATTGCTTTCAACTCCAGTTTTTGTCCCTTTCTTTCCTGAAGACAGTCAGGCTGATTTTACTGAGCGTTCACTCCCTCCCTGGTTGCAATGGACAGGCACATAGGTTGGGTTGAAGAGGTAGAGACCTGGATCGGTGGGGGTCTACCCTTTGAATATTGCCCGGGGTTAACTGGAGATTTGGTTGGTGAGGGTGGTTTCATGGTCACCATTACTGAGACTAACTTTATATTCCAGATTTATTAATTGAGTTTAAATTACACCAGTTGTCATGGTGGGATTTGAACCCATGTCCCCAGAGCATTAGCCTGGTCTTTAGATTATTAATCCAGTGACATTACCACTAAACCACCATCTCTCCTAAATCTGCACAATTCTAGTATAACTTCTACCCCTTTGTATTCTAGTCCTCAAGATAAAGGCCAACATGGAGATGGCAGAGGTAATGGATGGGGTGAAAATTGTTAGGAACATTGCATTGGAAAGGCTGGCTATTAAGTCACCTGGTCCAGATGGCTTGCATTCCAAGTTGTTAAAGGAAAGTGCCAGATGATTGGAGAGAGGCAAATGTGACACCCTTATTCAAGAAAGGATATATATAAGGATAGCCCTAGCAAATGCAGGCCATTTAATTTAACATCAGTGGTGGGTAAGGTTTTTGAAAGGGAAGAAATCAACAAGCACTTGGAGAGGTTTGAGTTAATTAAGGATAGAGGATTTGTAACGGCCTTTAACATGGAAGCAGTACAGTAAGGAACATTTGTAATTTCTTTAAAATGCCTATGGGGTCTATAATTGTTTTAAAGACTTTGTTTGAAAAGTACTTCTAAGACTTTGCCCCAATTGTAAAAAGATCAAATGTAATTTTCTTGATAATAAGAAATATTGGTTCATGTGACCTGGTGACCCTTGACCTGGAAGCAGCACCAAGGGAAGGAAATTAAGAAAGAAGCAGCATGGCTGGAAAACACAAAGGAGAGCTGCAGACACAAAGAAGAGCTACAACCAGGGGAGCCGGTGGGTGAAGGCGATCAGCCAGTACAGATGGGTAAAAGGCAGATTGTGCTTGACTATTTGATTTTTTTGATGAAGCAACAGAGGAGGTTGATGAAGGGAATGTGGTGGATGTTGTCTATATGGATTTTAAGAAAGAGTTTGACAAAGTACCACCTAAAGGTTGGTTAACAAAATTGTGGCCCATGGAATAAGGAGGGTCAGTTTCAGCTTGAATAAAATATTAATTTATGGACAGAAGGCAGTGAGTTGTGGTAAATAGTTGTTTATCAGGCTGGAGGATGGTAGAAAGTCAGTGTTAGGACCTTGGCTTTTTTGATTTACATAAGTGAGTTGGAAATTGGAATGTCGAATAAAATTTCAAAATTTGCCAACGATATCAAACTTTGAGAGGGACAAACACTGAGGATGGTACTAATTGACTGCAACAGGACAGAGTAGGGTAGCAGAATGGGCAGATAAGAGGCAGATGGAATTTACTATGGAGTAAGTGTGAAGTGGTGCATTTTGGCAGAAGGGATAGGGAGCAACAATATAAACTTCCTATCGCCATGCCAACAAGCACCTCTTCCTGCTAACCTTCATATTGCCCACCTCACTGTCCTCTTGGTTGTTTCCTTTGGGCAGAGCTGCAGTGTTGGCTGGATTCCCCCCGCCTGCTGGTAGTTAATTGGTCAGCCAACATGATATAATGATGCAATCGAGGATCGGGTCAGGCACGTTGGCACCATAACATCCACCCTGGCTTTGACTCCTTGCCTACTCACACAAAATCCCAGCCACAATGAGAGCAGTGTGAGAGATATTGGTATTGGAGGCAGTGGGCAGTGAGAATGTCTTTGAGAGAATGAGAAAAAGATTGAGTTGGAAAGGCAGAGAGACATAGAAAGAATTAGAGCACTGGGAATGGTTTTATATCGAATAAAAGGTACACAGTGCAGCTGAACAGAAGGTGCTTTTTCTTTATTTATTTACAGGAGGTGGGCATCACTGGCTAAGCCAGCATTTATTGCCCATCCCTAATTTCCCATGAGAAGGTGGTGGTGAGCTGCCTTCTTGAACCGCTGCAGTCCAGGTGGTGTAGGTACACCCACAGTGCTGTTAGGAAGAGAGTTCCAGGATTTTGACTCAGCGACAGTGAAGGAATGGCGATATATTTCCAAGTCAGGAGTGACTTGGAGGGGAACTTCCAGGTGGTGGTGTTCCCATGAATCTGCTGCAGTTCCCAAGTACTGAATTAATTGTTCCTGTTATGAGGAGTGAAGCTCATTGGGATTAATGAAACTAATGTAGAACGATTGTTACCACAATTCTAAAAAAAAGTAACCTCAGCTGCAATGGGATTTAGGGACAGCTGTGTTGTAGGTTGACTGACCTAGACAGTTTGGGATAGAGGATTATGACCAGGCTATAGTCGTATTAATCTTTACAATTGTTTCTTTCAGGCATCAGTAACGTGTACCTCCAATTGGTCACAGAACTTATTCTCGAAGCTGGGAATCTGTAATATCATGCTCGAAGACATTCTGTGCACCCACCAAGAATGTTTCACCTGCCCGCTCCGACTCTCCAAGTTGGAAAGGTCCGTATGAAGTGGATTCCATGATAGTGTTGAGCCACCCTGTAAAAGATGGAAAGAAGGGCTTGCATTTTGATAGCGCCTTAAAGTGTCCCGAGTGCTTTTCAGCCAATGAAGTACTTTTGAAGTGTAGTCACTGTTGCAATGTAGGAGACATGGTAACCAATTTGCCCACAGCAAGTGTTAACAGGATTTATATTAGTTGGTGAAGGCACAACTAAAACAGAGCCTTTTGTTGCTGAGAAAGTTTATTGACTTACTTAGTTCAATGTCAACATTGCTGACACACACCCAGTGTCCCTACTTATATGTGTTCAAATACCCATCACCTGTTTCCCTTAACAATGTAACTGACATCAACAAATCTTAAAATGTAAAAGCAAAATACTGCAGATGCTGGAAATCTGAAACAAAAATAAAAATAGCTGGAAAAACTCAGCAGGTCTGACAGCATCTGCGGAGAGGAATACAGTTAACATTTCGGGATGCTGTCAGCCTTGTTGAGTTTTTCCAGCTATTTTTATTTAAATATTAAAATGTAATTGACATTAACATTAACAGCAAGCTCCCACAAACAGTATTGTGGTAATGAGCAAATAATCTATTTTTAGTGATATTGGTTCAGGGATAAATATTGGGCAAGACACCGAGGAGAACTCATTTGTTTTTCTTCAAAATAGTGCCCTGGAATCTTTTACGCCCATCTGAGAGGGTAGATGGAGCCTTGGTTTAACACCTCATCCAAAAGATGGCACCTCTAACTGTGCAGCACTCCCTCAGTACTGCAGTGAAGTGTCAGCGTAGAATTTGTGTTTGGGTCTCAGGTATGAGCCAGCTGCCTCTGGCACCTCTATCAATGCTAACAGGGTTGCTGAGGGTAGAGATAAAGGATTCTCTAATTGGTGGGATGTGACAAGTGATGTTCCCAAGGGATCTGAATTAAGGTCGTTATAACTTGGATGAAGGAATACAGGGTTATATGACCAAGTTTGCAGACGAGTTAGGATACAAAGTGACGTAGATGAGTGAAGTGTGCAAAACTAAGGAAGGCACAATTCAACCTGGACAAGTGTGAGGTTGTGCAATTTTGTCATCAAGGAGAAAAGGGACTTGGGTGTTCAGAGATGTAAATCACAAAGAAAACTGGTGGACAGCTACAGAAGGGAATCAAAGAGACTAATAGAATGTTGGCCTTTATTGCAAGGGGCCTGTAGCTCCAAGGGGAGAAAGTGAAGTTACAGTTGTACAGAACCTTGATGAGAACCTATCTGGACACTGAATGTGGATTTAGGGACTGGCCTCAGGAAGGCTACATTGGCCTTGATGCAGTATTGATTCACTAGATTGATATCAGGGCTTTGGAAAGTTAAATTATGATGACGGGTTACAAAAACCTGGCTTGTTTTCCCATGGATTAACCTGAACGTTCCAGGGGTGATCTAATGAAGATGTTTAAAATGATGATGTTAGGGCAACAAGAGGTGGTAAATTTTACAGTAAGGTCTGAACATTCCAGTTTTCACAGAGGTCACAATGACTTGGTCTCATGGATGAACAATGTTTGCTTGTCTGTTTTATGCTGGTGTTGCTGAGCTTTGTCGGACTGTGTTGTGCCAGTTGTGTTGGGGTGATTGCTTTGCATTGCACTGTGTTGTGTTGTGCCCTCTGGAACCTCTGCACTCCTCGATTTCTGACCTCTTGTGCATCTCTGGTTTTTCATTATCCTGCCATTGTTGGCTGAGCCTCCAGTTGCCTAGACCCTAAACTCTGGAATTCCCTCCTTATGCTTCTCCACATCTCTACTCCTTCAAGACAGTTCTTAAAACTAACTCTTTGACCAAGCTCTTGGTCAGTTGTCCTAAAATCTCCTTATTTAGCTAGGTATCAAATGTTGTTTGATAACATTCCTGTGAAATACCTTGGGATTTTTTTACAACAAAGATGTTTTGTAAAGACAGGGGGTGTAATTTGATGTCCTCCCCCCAGGCGAGGTTGGTGGCAGAGGGGCATTTAATCAGGTGTGACTCTGGCAGGTGGGGACCCCACCGCCTTCCAGCCTCCAATCCGATTGAGTCCATGGTGGGAAGCCCCTAAGTGGGCAATTAATGTTCTGTGTGGGCAGGACTTCTGCCCCTGGGGTACTTGATCCTGCGGAAAGCCTATGTAGAGTAATGGGTTGATGGTTATGTTAATGAAACCATGATGATGTTAATGATGTAACTGTGACATCAGGAGTCAGGTGTCCAACAGGGTCCAAGAGAACTGGCACAGAGTAGTCAGTGTCCTGAATATCACATGCTTACCCTGAGGTCTTTGTAAATAGCTCTTAATAAATTGTTCGAAGTTAAACTATACTGACTATCTCAAGTCTGTAATAGGGAAGCAAAGCCTCATCAAGGTTCAGTAAGACTAGAAAGCATGGTATGAGTAACACCTCACTAAAGCTCAGCAACAACCCCAACAGCCTGCTCCTATCCAGGAGCATTTAATATGTGGGAGACAGGAGACATAAGGCCACCATGGCTCTCTAGGCTGCAGTGAGACCCTCATCACCCCTGTTAAACACAACCCAGACTGTTGCTGTGTAGTTTCTGTTGGTGTTATATGATTGCAGTCCTTCTTGCACATATATGCTGTGCTTTTGTGTGGTGTGATGGTGTTTTGTGTTGTGTTTTTGTGTGGTGCGATGCTGTTTTGTGTTGTGTTTTTGTGTGGTGTGATGCTGTTTTGTGTTGTGTTTTTGTGTGGTGTGATAGTGTTTTGTGTTGTGTTTTTGTGTGATGGTGTTTTGTGTTGTGTTTTTGTGTTGTGTTTTTGTGTGGTGTGGTGGTGTTTTGTGTTTTGTTTTTGTGTGGTGTGACGGAGTTTTGTGTTTTGTTTTTGTGCGGTGTTTTTGTGCGGTGTTTTTGTGCGGTGCTTTTGTGCGGTGCTTTTGTGCGGTGCTTTTGAGTGGTCCTTTTGAGCGGTGCTTTTGAGCAGTGCTTTTGAGCGGTGCTTTTGTGCGGTGCTTTTATGTGGTGTTGTTGTGTGGTGTGACAGTGTTTTGTGTTGTGTTTTTGTGTGGTGTGACAGTGTTTTGTGTTGTGTTTTTCTGTGGTGTGACAGTGTTTTGTGTTGTGTTTTTGTGTGCTGCGACAGTGTTTTGTGTTGTGTTTTTGTGTGGTGTGACAGTGTCTTTGTGTTGTGTCTTTGTGTTGTGTCTTTGTGTTGTGTTTTTGTGTCTTTGTGTTGTGTTTTTGTGTCTTTGTGTTGTGTTTTTGTGTTTGTGTGTTGTGTTTTTGTGTGGTGTGACAGTGTTTTGTGTTGTGTTTTTGTGTGGTGTGACAGTGTTTTGTGTTGTGTTTTTGTGTGGTGTGACAGTGTTTTCTGTTGCGTTTTTGTGTGGTGTGACAGTGTTTTTGTGTTGTGCTTTTGTATGGTGTGACAGTGTTTTTGTGTTGTCTTTTTGTGTGGTGTGACAGTGTTATGTGTTGTGTTTTTGTGTGGTGTGACAGTGTTTTGTCTTGTGTTTTTGTATTGTGTTTTATGTGGCATGATGGTGTTTTGTGTAGTGTGATGGTGTTTTTGTGTGGTGTTTTTGTGTGGTGTTTTTGTGTGGTGTATTTGTGTGGTGTTTTTGTGTGGTGTTTTTGTGTTGTGTTTTTGTGTGGTGTGACAGTGTTATGTGTTGTGTTTTTGTGTGGTGTGACAGTGTTTTGTGTTGTGTTTTTGTGTGGTGTGACAGTGTTTTGTATTGTGTTTTTGTGTGGTGTGACAGTGTTTTGTGTTGTGTTTTTGTGTGGTGTGACAGTGTTTTGTGTTGTGTTTTTGTGTGGTGTGACGATGTTTTGTGTTGTGTTTATGTGTGGTGTAATGATATTTTGTGTGGTGTTTTTATGTGGTGTGATGGTGTTTTGTGTTGTGTTTTTATGTTGTGTTTTTGTGTGGTGTGAAGATGTTTGGTGTTGTGTTTTTGTGTTGTGTTTTTATGTGGCATGATGGTGTTTTGTGTTGTGTTTTTGTTTTGGGTTTTTGTGTGGTGTGATGGTGTTTTGTGCTGTGTTTTTGTATGGTGTGACAGATTTGTGTTGTGTTTTTGTGTGGTGTGACAGTGTTTTATGTTGTGTTTTAGTGTGGTGTGACAGTGATTTGTGTTGTGTTTTTGTGTGGTGTGACAGTGTTTTGTGTTGTGTTTATGTGTGGTGTGACAGTGTTTTTGTGTTGTGTTTTTGTTGTGTTTTTGTGTGGTGTGACAGTGTTATGTGTTGTGTTTTTGTGTGGTGTGACAGTGTTATGTGTTGTGTTTTTGTGTGGTGTGACAGTGTTTTGTGTTGTGTTTTTGTGTGGTGTGACAGTGTTTTTGTGTTGTGTCTTTGTGTTGTGTCTTTGTGTGGTGTGACAGTGTTTTTGTGCAGTGTCTTTGTGTTGTGTCTTTGTGTTGTGTCTTTGTGTGGTGTGACAGTATTTATGTGCCGTGTTTATGTGCCGTGTTTATGTGCCGTGTTTTTGCGCCGTGTTTATGCGCCGTGTTTATGTGCCGTGTTTTTGCGTGGTGTGATGGTGTTTTGTGTTGTGTTTTTGCGTGGTGTGATGGTGTTTTGTGTTGTGTTTTTGTGTTGTGTTTGTGTGGTGTGGTGGTGTTTTGTGTCGTGTTTTTGTGTGGTGTGATCGTGTTTTGTGTTGCATTTTTGTGTGATGTGATGGTGTTTTGTGTTGTGTTTCTGTGTGACGTGATCGTGTTTTGTGTTGTGTTTTTGTGTGGTGTGATGGTGTATTGTGTTGTGTTTTTGTGTGGTGTGATGGTGTTTTGTGTTGTGATTTTGTGTGGTGTGATGGTGTTTTGTGTTGTGTTTTTGTGTGGTGTGATGATGTTTTGTGTTGTGCTTTTGTGGTGTGATGGTGTTTTGTGTTGTGTTTTTGTGTTGTGTTTTGTGTGGTGTGGTGATGTTTTGTGTTGTGTTTTTGTGTGGTGTGATCGTGTTTTGTGTTGCATTTTTGTGTGATGTGATGGTGTTTTGTGTTGTGTTTCTGTGTGATGTGATGGTGTTTTGTGTTGTGTTTTTGTATGGTGTGATGGTGTATTGTGTTGTGTTTTTGTGTGGTGTGATCGTGGTTTGTGTTGTGTTTTTGTGGTGTGATGGTGTTTTGTGTTGTGTGTTTGTGTTGCATTTTTGTGTGATGTGACTGTGTTTTTGTGCTGTGTGTTTGTGTGGTATGATGGTGTTTTTGTGTGGTGTTGGTGTTTTGTGTTGTGTTTTTGTGTGGTGTGATGGTGTTTTTGTGTGGTGTTAGTGTTTTGTGTTGTGTTTTTGTGTATTATGATGGTGTTTTGTGTTGTGTTTTTGTGGTGTGATGGTGTTTTGTGTTGTGTTTTTGTGTTGCATTTTTGAGTGATGTGATGGTGTTTTGTGTTGTGTTTCTGTGTGATGTGATGGTGTTTTGTGTTGTGTTTTTGTGTGGTGTGGTGGTGTTTTGTGTTGTGATTTTGTGTTGTGATTTTGTGTGGTGTGATGCTGTTTTGTGTTGTATTTTTGTGTGATGTGATGGTGTTTTTGTGTTGTGTTTTTGTGTTGTGTTTTTGTGTGGTGTGACTGTGTTTTTGTGCTGTGTATTTGTGTGGTATGATGGTGTTTTTGTGTGGTGTTGGTGTTTTGTGTTGTGTTTTTGTGTGGTGTGATAGTGTTTTGTGTTGTGTTTATGTGTTGTGTTTTTGTGTGGTGTGATGGTGTTTTGTGTTGTGTTTATGTGTTGTGTTTTTGTGTGGTGTGGTGGTGGTTTTGAGTCATGTTTTTGTGTGGTGTGATGGTGTTTTGTGTTGTATTGTTGTGTGATGTGATGGTGTTTTTGTGTTGTGTTTTTGTGTTGTGTTTTTGTGCTGTGTTTGTGTGGTATGATGGTGTTTTTGTGTGGTGTTGGTGTTTTGTGTTGTGTTTTTGTGTGGTGTGATGGTGTTTTTGTGTGGTGTTGGTGTTTTGTGTTGTGTCTTTGTGTGGTGTGATGGTGTTTTGTGTTGTGTTTATGTGTTGTGTTTTTGTGTGGTGTGGTGGTGGTTTTGTGTCATGTTTTTGTGTGGTGTGATGGTGTTTTGTGTTGCATTTTTGCGTGATGTGATGGTGTTTTGTGTTGTATTGTTGTGTGATGTGATGGTGTTTTTGTGTTGTGTTTTTGTGTAGTGTTTTTGTGTGATGTGACTGTGTTTTTGTGCTGTGTGTTTGTGTGGTATGATGGTGTTTTTGTGTGGTGTTGGTGTTTTGTGTTGTGTTTTTGTGTGGTGTGATGGTGTTTTGTGTTGTGTTTATGTGTTGTGTTTTTGTGTGGTGTGATCGTGTTTTGTGTTGCATTTTTGTGAGAATGAGATGGTGTATTGTGTTGTGTTCCTGTGTGATGTGATCGTGTTTTGTGTTGTGTTTTTGTGTGGTGTGATGGTGTATTGTGTTGTGTTTTTGTGTGGTGTGATGGTGTTTTGTGTTGTGTTTTTGTGTGGTGTGATGGTGTTTTGTGTTGTGTTTTTGTGTGGTGTGATGATGTTTTGTGTTGTGTTTTTGTGGTGTGATGGTGTTTTGTGTTGCGTTTTTGTGCAGCATTTTTGTGTGATGTGATGGTGTTTTGTGTGGTGTTTATGTGTTGTGTTTTTGTGTGGTATGATGGTGTTTTGTGTTGTGTTTTTGTGGTGTGATGGTGTTTTGTGTTGTGTGTTTGTGTTGCATTTTTGTGTGATGTGACTGTGTTTTTGTGCTGTGTGTTTGTGTGGTATGATGGTGTTTTTGTGTGGTGTTGGTGTTTTGTGTTGTGTTTTTGTGTGGTGTGATGCTGTTTTGTGTTGTGTTTATGTGTTGTGTTTTTGTGTGGTGTGATGGTGTTTTGTGTTGTGTTTATGTGTTGTGTTTTTGTGTGTTATGATGGTGTTTTTGTGTTGTGTTTTTGTGGTGTGATGGTGTTTTGTGTTGTGTTTTGTGTTGCATTTTTGTGTGATGTGATGGTGTTTTGTGTTGTGTTTTTGTGTGGTGTGGTGGTGTTTTGTGTTGTGATGTTGTGTTGTGATTTTGTGTGGTGTGATGCTGTTTTGTGTTGTATTTTTGTGTGATGTGATGGTGTTTTTGAGTTTTGTTTTTGTGTTGTGTTTTTGTGTGGTGTGACTGTGTTTTTGTGCTGTGTGTTTGTGTGGTATGATGGTGTTTTTGTGTGGTGTTGGTGTTTTGTGTTGTGTTTTTGTGTGGTGTGATAGTGTTTTGTGTTGTGTTTATGTGTTGTGTTTTTGTGTGGTGTGATGGTGTTTTGTGTTGTGTTTATGTGTTGTGTTTTTGTGTGGTGTGGTGGTGGTTTTGTGTCATGTTTTTGTGTGGTGTGATGATGATTTGTGCTGCATTTTTGCGTTATGTGATGGTGTTTTGTGTTGTATTTTTGTGTGATTTGATGGTGTTTTTGTGTTGTGTTTTTGTGTGGTGTGATGGTGTTTTGTGTTGTGTTTACGTGTTGTGTTTTTGTGTGGTGTGGTGGTGGTTTTGAGTCATGTTTTTGTGTGGTGTGATGGTGATTTGTGTTGCATTTTTGCGTGATGTGATGGTGTTTTGTGTTGTATTTTTGTGGTGTGATGGTGTTTTGTGTTGTGTGTTTGTGTTGCATTTTTGTGTGATGTGACTGTGTTTTTGTGCTGTGTGTTTGTGTGGTATGATGGTGTTTTTGTGTGGTGTTGGTGTTTTGTGTTGTGTTTTTGTGTGGTGTGATGGTGTTTTGTGTTGTGCTTATGTGTTGTGTTTTTGTGTGGTGTGATGGTGTTTTGTGTTGTGTTTATGTGTTGTGTTTTTGTGTGGTATGATGGTGTTTTGTGTTGTGTTTTTGTGGTGTGATGGTTTTTTGTGTTGTGTTTTTGTGTTGCATTTTTGTGTGATGTGATGGTGTTTTATGCTGTGTTTCTGTGTGATGTGATGGTGTTTTGTGTTGTGTTTTTGTGTGGTGTGGTGGTGTTTTGTGTTGTGATTTTATGTTGTGATTTTGTGTGGTGTGATGCAGTTTTGTGTTGTATTTTTGTGTGATGTGATGGTGTTTTTGTGTTGTGTTTTTGTGTTGTGTTGTTGTGTGGTGTGACTGTGTTTTTGTGCTGTGTGTTTGTGTGGTATGATGGTGTGTTTGTGTGGTGTTGGTGTTTTGTGTTGTGTTTTTGTGTGGTGTGATAGTGTTTTGTGTTGTGTTTATGTGTTGTGTTTTTGTGTGGTGTGATGGTGTTTTGTGTTGTGTTTATGTGTTGTGCTTTTGTGTGGTGTGGTGGTGGTTTTGAGTCATGTTTTTGTGTGGTGTGATGGTGTTTTGTGTTGCATTTTTGCGTGATGTGATGGTGTTTTGTGTTGTATTTTTGTGTGATGTGATGGTGTTTTTGTGTTGTGTTTTTGTGTTGTGTTTTTGTGTGGTGTGACTGTGTTTTTGTGCTGTGTGTTTGTGTGGTATGATGGTGTTTTTGTGTGGTGTTGGGGTTTTGTGTTGTGTTTTTGTGTGGTGTGATGGTGTTTTTGTGTGGTGTTGGTGTTTTGTGTTGTGTTTTTGTGTGGTGTGATGGTGTTTTGTGTTGTGTTTATGTGTTGTGTTTTTGTGTGGTGTGGTGGTGGTTTTGTGTCATGTTTTTGTATGGTGTGATGGTGTTTTGTGTTGCACTTTTGCGTGATGTGATGGTGTTTTGTGTTGTATTTTTGTGTGATGTGATGGTGTTTTTGTGTTGTGTTTTTGTGGTGTGATGGTGTTTTGTGTTGTGTGTTTGTGTTGCATTTTTGTGTGATGTGATGGTGTTTTGTGTTGTGTTTCTGTGTGATTTGATGGTGTTTTGTGTTGTGTTTTTGTGTGGTGTGATGGTGTATTGTGTTGTGTTTTTGTGTGGTGTGATCGTGGTTTGTGTTGTGTTTTTGTGTGGTGTGATGGTGTTTTGTGTTGTGTTTTTGTGTGGTGTGATGATGTTTTGTGTTGTGTTTTTGTGGTGTGATGGCGTTTTGTGCTGTGATTTTGTGTTGCATTTTTGTGTGATGTGATGGTGTTTTGTGTGGTGTTCATGTGTTGTGTTTTTGTGTGGTATGATGGTGTTTTGTGTTGTGTTTTTGTGGTGTTATGGTGTTTTGTGTTGTGTGTTTGTGTTGCATTTTTGTGTGATGTGACTGTGTTTTTGTGCTGTGTGTTTGTGTGGTATGATGGTGTTTTTGTGTGGTGTGGGTGTTTTGTGTTGTGTTTTTGTGTGGTGTGATGGTGTTTTGTGTTGTGCTTATGTGTTGTGTTTTTGTGTGGTGTGATGGTGTTTTGTGTTGTGTTTATGTGTTGTGCTTTTGTGTGTTATGATGGTGTTTTGTGTTGTGTTTTTGGGGTGTGATGGTGTTTTGTGTTGTGTTTTTGTGTTGCATTTTTGTGTGATGTGATGGTGTTTTATGTTGTGTTTCTGTGTGATGTGATGGTGTTTTGTGTTGTGTTTTTGTGTGGTGTGGTGGTGTTTTGTGCTGTGATTTTATGTTGTGATTTTGTGTGGTGTGATGCAGTTTTGTGTTGTATTTTTGTGTGATGTGATGGTGTTTTTGTGTTGTGTTTTTGTGTTGTGTTTTTGTGTGGTGTGACTGTGTTTTTGTGCTGTGTGTTTGTGTGGTATGATGGTGTTTTTGTGTGGTGTTGGTGTTTTGTGTTGTGTTTTTGTGTGGTGTGATAGTGTTTTGTGTTGTGTTTATGTGTTGTGTTTTTGTGTGGTGTGATGGTGTTTTGTGTTGTGTTTATGTGTTGTGTTTTTGTGTGGTGTGGTGGTGGTTTTGAGTCATGTTTTTGCGTGGTGTGATGGTGTTTTGTGTTGCATTTTTGCGTGATGTGATGGTGTTTTGTGTTGTATTTTTGTGTGATGTGATGGTGTTTTTGTGTTGTGTTTTTGTGTTGTGTTTTTGTGTGGTGTGACTGTCTTTTTGTGCCGTGTGTTTGTGTGGTATGATGGTGTTTTTGTGTGGTGTGACAGTGTTTTGTGTTGTGTTTTTGTGTGGTGTGATAGTGTTTTTGTGTGGTGTTGGTGTTTTGTGTTGTGTTTTTGTGTGGTGTGATGGTGTTTTGTGTTGTGTTTATGTGTTGTGTTTTTGTGTGGTGTGGTGGTGGTTTTGTGTCATGTTTTTGTGTGGTGTGATGGTGTTTTGTGTTGCACTTTTGCGTGATGTGATGGTGTTTTGTGTTGTATTTTTGTGTGATGTGATGGTGTTTTTGTGTTGTGTTTTTGTGGTGTGATGGTGTTTTGTGTTGTGTGTTTGTGTTGCATTTTTGTGTGATGTGACTGTGTTTTTGTGCTGTGTGTTTGTGTGGTATGATGGTGTTTTTGTGTGGTGTTGGTGTTTTGTGTTGTGTTTTTGTGTGGTGTGATGGTGTTTTGTGTTGTGTTTTTGTGTGTTATGATGGTGTTTTGTGTTGTGTTTTTGTGGTGTGATGGTGTTTTGTGTTGTGTTTTTGTGTTGCATTTTTGAGTGATGTGATGGTGTTTTGTGTTGTGTTTCTGTGTGATGTGATGGTGTTTTGTGTTGTGTTTTTGTGTGGTGTGGTGGTGTTTTGTGTTGTGATTTTGTGTTGTGATTTTGTGTGGTGTGATGCTGTTTTGTGTTGTATTTTTGTGTGATGTGATGGTGTTTTTGTGTTGTGTTTTTGTGTTGTGTTTTTGTGTGGTGTGACTGTGTTTTTGTGCTGTGTATTTGTGTGGTATGATGGTGTTTTTGTGTGGTGTTGGTGTTTTGTGTTGTGTTTTTGTGTGGTGTGATAGTGTTTTGTGTTGTGTTTATGTGTTGTGTTTTTGTGTGGTGTGATGGTGTTTTGTGTTGTGTTTATGTGTTGTGTTTTTGTGTGGTGTGGTGGTGGTTTTGAGTCATGTTTTTGTGTGGTGTGATGGTGTTTTGTGTTGCATTTTTGCGTGATGTGATGGTGTTTTGTGTTGTATTGTTGTGTGATGTGATGGTGTTTTTGTGTTGTGTTTTTGTGTTGTGTTTTTGTGTGGTGTGACTGTGTTTTTGTGCTGTGTTTGTGTGGTATGATGGTGTTTTTGTGTGGTGTTGGTGTTTTGTGTTGTGTTTTTGTGTGGTGTGATGGTGTTTTTGTGTGGTGTTGGTGTTTTGTGTTGTGTCTTTGTGTGGTGTGATGGTGTTTTGTGTTGTGTTTATGTGTTGTGTTTTTGTGTGGTGTGGTGGTGGTTTTGTGTCATGTTTTTGTGTGGTGTGATGGTGTTTTGTGTTGCATTTTTGCGTGATGTGATGGTGTTTTGTGTTGTATTGTTGTGTGATGTGATGGTGTTTTTGTGTTGTGTTTTTGTGTAGTGTTTTTGTGTGATGTGACTGTGTTTTTGTGCTGTGTGTTTGTGTGGTATGATGGTGTTTTTGTGTGGTGTTGGTGTTTTGTGTTGTGTTTTTGTGTGGTGTGATGGTGTTTTGTGTTGTGTTTATGTGTTGTGTTTTTGTGTGGTGTGATGGTGTTTTGTGTTGTGTTTATGTGTTGTGTTTTTGTGTGGTGTGATCGTGTTTTGTGTTGCATTTTTGTGAGAATGAGATGGTGTTTTGTGTTGTGTTCCTGTGTGATGTGATCGTGTTTTGTGTTGTGTTTTTGTGTGGTGTGATGGTGTATTGTGTTGTGTTTTTGTGTGGTGTGATGGTGTTTTGTGTTGTGTTTTTGTGTGGTGTGATGGTGTTTTGTGTTGTGTTTTTGTGTGGTGTGATGATGTTTTGTGTTGTGTTTTTGTGGTGTGATGGTGTTTTGTGTTGCGTTTTTGTGCAGCATTTTTGTGTGATGTGATGGTGTTTTGTGTGGTGTTTATGTGTTGTGTTTTTGTGTGGTATGATGGTGTTTTGTGTTGTGTTTTTGTGGTGTGATGGTGTTTTGTGTTGTGTGTTTGTGTTGCATTTTTGTGTGATGTGACTGTGTTTTTGTGCTGTGTGTTTGTGTGGTATGATGGTGTTTTTGTGTGGTGTTGGTGTTTTGTGTTGTGTTTTTGTGTGGTGTGATGCTGTTTTGTGTTGTGTTTATGTGTTGTGTTTTTGTGTGGTGTGATGGTGTTTTGTGTTGTGTTTATGTGTTGTGTTTTTGTGTGTTATGATGGTGTTTTTGTGTTGTGTTTTTGTGGTGTGATGGTGTTTTGTGTTGTGTTTTTGTGTTGCATTTTTGTGTGATGTGATGGTGTTTTGTGTTGTGTTTTTGTGTGGTGTGGTGGTGTTTTGTGTTGTGATGTTGTGTTGTGATTTTGTGTGGTGTGATGCTGTTTTGTGTTGTATTTTTGTGTGATGTGATGGTGTTTTTGAGTTTTGTTTTTGTGTTGTGTTTTTGTGTGGTGTGACTGTGTTTTTGTGCTGTGTGTTTGTGTGGTATGATGGTGTTTTTGTGTGGTGTTGGTGTTTTGTGTTGTGTTTTTGTGTGGTGTGATAGTGTTTTGTGTTGTGTTTATGTGTTGTGTTTTTGTGTGGTGTGATGGTGTTTTGTGTTGTGTTTATGTGTTGTGTTTTTGTGTGGTGTGGTGGTGGTTTTGTGTCATGTTTTTGTGTGGTGTGATGATGATTTGTGCTGCATTTTTGCGTTATGTGATGGTGTTTTGTGTTGTATTTTTGTGTGATTTGATGGTGTTTTTGTGTTGTGTTTTTGTGTGGTGTGATGGTGTTTTGTGTTGTGTTTACGTGTTGTGTTTTTGTGTGGTGTGGTGGTGGTTTTGTGTCATGTTTTTGTGTGGTGTGATGGTGATTTGTGTTGCATTTTTGCGTGATGTGATGGTGTTTTGTGTTGTATTTTTGTGGTGTGATGGTGTTTTGTGTTGTGTGTTTGTGTTGCATTTTTGTGTGATGTGACTGTGTTTTTGTGCTGTGTGTTTGTGTGGTATGATGGTGTTTTTGTGTGGTGTTGGTGTTTTGTGTTGTGTTTTTGTGTGGTGTGATGGTGTTTTGTGTTGTGCTTATGTGTTGTGTTTTTGTGTGGTGTGATGGTGTTTTGTGTTGTGTTTATGTGTTGTGTTTTTGTGTGGTATGATGGTGTTTTGTGTTGTGTTTTTGTGGTGTGATGGTTTTTTGTGTTGTGTTTTTGTGTTGCATTTTTGTGTGATGTGATGGTGTTTTATGCTGTGTTTCTGTGTGATGTGATGGTGTTTTGTGTTGTGTTTTTGTGTGGTGTGGTGGTGTTTTGTGTTGTGATTTTATGTTGTGATTTTGTGTGGTGTGATGCAGTTTTGTGTTGTATTTTTGTGTGATGTGATGGTGTTTTTGTGTTGTGTTTTTGTGTTGTGTTGTTGTGTGGTGTGACTGTGTTTTTGTGCTGTGTGTTTGTGTGGTATGATGGTGTGTTTGTGTGGTGTTGGTGTTTTGTGTTGTGTTTTTGTGTGGTGTGATAGTGTTTTGTGTTGTGTTTATGTGTTGTGTTTTTGTGTGGTGTGATGGTGTTTTGTGTTGTGTTTATGTGTTGTGCTTTTGTGTGGTGTGGTGGTGGTTTTGAGTCATGTTTTTGTGTGGTGTGATGGTGTTTTGTGTTGCATTTTTGCGTGATGTGATGGTGTTTTGTGTTGTATTTTTGTGTGATGTGATGGTGTTTTTGTGTTGTGTTTTTGTGTTGTGTTTTTGTGTGGTGTGACTGTGTTTTTGTGCTGTGTGTTTGTGTGGTATGATGGTGTTTTTGTGTGGTGTTGGGTTTTGTGTTGTGTTTTTGTGTGGTGTGATGGTGTTTTTGTGTGGTGTTGGTGTTTTGTGTTGTGTTTTTTGTGTGGTGTGATGGTGTTTTGTGTTGTGTTTATGTGTTGTGTTTTTGTGTGGTGTGGTGGTGGTTTTGTGTCATGTTTTTGTATGGTGTGATGGTGTTTTGTGTTGCACTTTTGCGTGATGTGATGGTGTTTTGTGTTGTATTTTTGTGTGATGTGATGGTGTTTTTGTGTTGCGTTTTTGTGGTGTGATGGTGTTTTGTGTTGTGTGTTTGTGTTGCATTTTTGTGTGATGTGATGGTGTTTTGTGTTGTGTTTCTTTGTGATGTGATGGTGTTTTGTGTTGTGTTTTTGTGTGGTGTGATGGTGTATTGTGTTGTGTTTTTGTGTGGTGTGATCGTGGTTTGTGTTGTGTTTTTGTGTGGTGTGATGGTGTTTTGTGTTGTGTTTTTGTGTGGTGTGATGATGTTTTGTGTTGTGTTTTTGTGGTGTGATGGCGTTTTGTGCTGTGATTTGTGTTGCATTTTTGTGTGATGTGATGGTGTTTTGTGTGGTGTTCATGTGTTGTGTTTTTGTGTGGTATGATGGTGTTTTGTGTTGTGTTTTTGTGGTGTTATGGTGTTTTGTGTTGTGTGTTTGTGTTGCATTTTTGTGTGATGTGACTGTGTTTTTGTGCTGTGTGTTTGTGTGGTATGATGGTGTTTTTGTGTGGTGTGGGTGTTTTGTGTTGTGTTTTTGTGTGGTGTGATGGTGTTTTGTGTTGTGCTTCTGTGTTGTGTTTTTGTGTGGTGTGATGGTGTTTTGTGTTGTGTTTATGTGTTGTGCTTTTGTGTGTTATGATGGTGTTTTGTGTTGTGTTTTTGGGGTGTGATGGTGTTTTGTGTTGTGTTTTTGTGTTGCATTTTTGTGTGATGTGATGGTGTTTTATGTTGTGTTTCTGTGTGATGTGATGGTGTTTTGTGTTGTGTTTTTGTGTGGTGTGGTGGTGTTTTGTGCTGTGATTTTATGTTGTGATTTTGTGTGGTGTGATGCAGTTTTGTGTTGTATTTTTGTGTGATGTGATGGTGTTTTTGTGTTGTGTTTTTGTGTTGTGTTTTTGTGTGGTGTGACTGTGTTTTTGTGCTGTGTGTTTGTGTGGTATGATGGTGTTTTTGTGTGGTGTTGGTGTTTTGTGTTGTGTTTTTGTGTGGTGTGATGGTGTTTTGTGTTGTGTTTATGTGTTGTGTTTTTGTGTGGTGTGATGGTGTTTTGTGTTGTGTTTATGTGTTGTGTTTTTGTGTGGTGTGGTGGTGGTTTTGAGTCATGTTTTTGCGTGGTGTGATGGTGTTTTGTGTTGCATTTTTGCGTGATGTGATGGTGTTTTGTGTTGTATTTTTGTGTGATGTGATGGTGTTTTTGTGTTGTGTTTTTGTGTTGTGTTTTTGTGTGGTGTGACTGTCTTTTTGTGCCGTGTGTTTGTGTGGTATGATGGTGTTTTTGTGTGGTGTGACAGTGTTTTGTGTTGTGTTTTTGTGTGGTGTGATAGTGTTTTTGTGTGGTGTTGGTGTTTTGTGTTGTGTTTTTGTGTGGTGTGATGGTGTTTTGTGTTGTGTTTATGTGTTGTGTTTTTGTGTGGTCTGGGTGCGTGGTTTTGTGTCATGTTTTTGTGTGGTGTGATGGTGTTTTGTGTTGCACTTTTGCGTGATGTGATGGTGTTTTGTGTTGTATTTTTGTGTGATGTGATGGTGTTTTTGTGTTGTGTTTTTGTGGTGTGATGGTGTTTTGTGTTGTGTGTTTGTGTTGCATTTTTGTGTGATGTGACTGTGTTTTTGTGCTGTGTGTTTGTGTGGTATGATGGTGTTTTTGTGTGGTGTTGGTGTTTTGTGTTGTGTTTTTGTGTGGTGTGATGGTGTTTTGTGTTGTGTTTTTGTGTGTTATGATGGTGTTTTGTGTTGTGTTTTTGTGGTGTGATGGTGTTTTGTGTTGTGTTTTTGTGTTGCATTTTTGAGTGATGTGATGGTGTTTTGTGTTGTGTTTCTGTGTGATGTGATGGTGTTTTGTGTTGTGTTTTTGTGTGGTGTGGGTGGTGTTTTGTGTTGTGATTTTGTGTGTGATTTTGTGTGGTGTGTGATGCTGTTTTGTGTTGTATTTTTGTGTGATGTGATGGTGTTTTTGTGTTGTGTTTTTGTGTTGTGTTTTTGTGTGGTGTGACTGTGTTTTTGTGCTGTGTATTTGTGTGGTATGATGGTGTTTTTGTGTGGTGTTGGTGTTTTGTGTTGTGTTTTTGTGTGGTGTGATAGTGTTTTGTGTTGTGTTTATGTGTTGTGTTTTTGTGTGGTGTGATGGTGTTTTGTGTTGTGTTTATGTGTTGTATTTTTTGTGTGGTGTGGTGGTGGTTTTGAGTCATGTTTTTGTGTGGTGTGATGGTGTTTTGTGTTGCATTTTTGCGTGATGTGATGGTGTTTTGTGTTGTATTGTTGTGTGATGTGATGGTGTTTTTGTGTTGTGTTTTTGTGTTGTGTTTTTGTGTGGTGTGACTGTGTTTTTGTGCTGTGTTTGTGTGGTATGATGGTGTTTTTGTGTGGTGTTGGTGTTTTGTGTTGTGTTTTTGTGTGGTGTGATGGTGTTTTTGTGTGGTGTTGGTGTTTTGTGTTGTGTCTTTGTGTGGTGTGATGGTGTTTTGTGTTGTGTTTATGTGTTGTGTTTTTGTGTGGTGTGGTGGTGGTTTTGTGTCATGTTTTTGTGTGGTGTGATGGTGTTTTGTGTTGCTTTTTTGCGTGATGTGATGGTGTTTTGTGTTGTATTGTTGTGTGATGTGATGGTGTTTTTGTGTTGTGTTTTTGTGTAGTGTGTTTTTGTGTGATGTGACTGTTGTTTTGTGCTGTGTGTTTGTGTGGTATGATGGTGTTTTTGTGTGGTGTTGGTGTTTTGTGTTGTGTTTTTGTGTGGTGTGATGGTGTTTTGTGTTGTGTTTTATGTGTTGTGTTTTTGTGTGGTGTGATGGTGTTTTGTGTTGTGTTTATGTGTTGTGTTTTGTGTGGTGTGATCGTGTTTTGTGGTTGCATTTTTGTGAGAATGAGATGGTGTTTGTGTTGTGTTTCCTGTGTGATGTGATCGTGTTTTTGTGTTGTGTTTTTGGTGTGGTGTGATGGTGTATTGTGTTGTGTTTTTGTGTGTGTGATGGTGTTTTGTGTTGTGTTTTTGTGTGGGTGTGATGGTGTTTTTGTGTTGTGTTTTTGTGTGGTGGTGATGATGTTTTGTGTTGTGTTTTTGTGGTGTGATGGTGTTTTGTGTTGCGTTTTTGTGCAGCATTTTTGTGTGATGTGATGGTGTTTTGTGTGGTGTTTATGTGTTGTGTTTTTGTGTGGTATGATGGTGTTTTGTGTTGTGTTTTTGTGGTGTGATGGTGTTTTGTGTTGTGTGTTTGTGTTGCATTTTTGTGTGATGTGACTGTGTTTTTGTGCTGTGTGTTTGTGTGGTATGATGGTGTTTTTGTGTGGTGTTGGTGTTTTGTGTTGTGTTTTTGTGTGGTGTGATGGGTGTTTTGTGTTGTGTTTATGTGTTGTGTTTTTGTGTGGTGTGATGGTGTTTTGTGTTGTGTTTATGTGTTGTGTTTTTGTGTGTTATGATGGTGTTTTTGTGTTGTGTTTTTGTGGTGTGATGGTGTTTTGTGTTGTGTTTTTGTGTTGCATTTTTGTGTGATGTGATGGTGTTTTGTGTTGTGTTTTGTGTGGTGGGTGGTGTTTTGGTGTTGTGATGTTGTTTTGATTTTGTGTGGTGTGATGATGTTTTGTGTTGTATTTTTGTGTGATGTGATGTGTTTTTTGAGTTTTGTTTTTGTGTTGTGTTTTGTGTGGTGTGACTGTGTTTTTTGTGCTGTGTGTTTGTGTGGTATGATGGTGTTTTTGTGTGGTGTTGGTGTTTTGTGTTGTGTTTTTGTGTGGTGTGATGGTGTTTTGTGTTGTGTGTTTGTGTTGTGTTTTGTGTGGTGTGATGGTGTTTTGTGTTGTGTTTATGTGTGGTGTTTGGTGGTGTGGTGGGGTTTTGTGTCATGTTTTGTGTGTGTTTTTGTGATGATGATTTGTGCTGCATTTTGCGTTATGTGATGGTGTTTTGTGTTGTATTTTTGTGTGATTTTGATGGGTGTTTTGTGTTGTGTTTTTGTGGTTTGGTGATGGTGTTTTGTGTGTGTTTATGTGTTGTGTTTTTTGTGTGGTGGTTGGTGGTTTTGAGTCATGTTTTGTGTGGTGTGATGGTGTTTTGTGTTGCATTTTTGCGTGATGTGATGGTGTTTTGTGTTGTATTTTTGTGGTGTGATGGTGTTTGGTTGTGTGTTTGTGTTGCATTTTTGTGTGATGTGACTGTGTTTTTGTGCTGTGGTTTGTGTGGTATGATGGTGGTTTTTGTGTGGTGTTGGTGTTTTGTGTTGTGTTTTTGTGTGGTGTGATGGTGTTTTGTGTTGTGCTTATGTGTTTGTGTTTTTGTGTGGTGTGATGGTGTTTTGTGTTGTGTTATGTGTTGTGTTTTTTGTGTGGTATGATTGGTGTTTTGTGTTGTGTTTTTGTGGTGTGATGGTTTTTTGTGTTGTGTTTTTGTGTGTTTCATGTTTGTGTGATGTGATGGTGTTTTATGTTGTGTTTCTGTGTGATGTGATGGTGTTTTGTGTTGTGTTTTTGTGTGGTGTGGTGGTGTTTTGTGTTGTGATTTTATGTTGTGATTTTGTGTGGTGGTTGATGCAGTTTTTGTGTTGTATTTTTGTGTGATGTGATGGTGTTTTTGTGTTGTGTTTTTGTGTTGTGTTGTTGTGTGGTGTGACTGTGTTTTTGTGCTGGTGTGTTTGTGTGGTATGATGGTGTGTTTGTGTTGGTGTTGGTGTTTTGTGTTGTGTTTTTGTGTGGTGTGATAGTGTTTTGTGTTGTGTTTATGTGTTGTGTTTTTGTGTGTGGTGTGATGGGTGTTTTGTGTTGTGTTTATGTGTTGTGCTTTTGTGTGGTGTGGTGGTGGTTTTGAGTCATGTTTTTGTGTGGTGTGATGGTGTTTTGTGTTGCATTTTTGCGTGATGTGATGGTGTTTTGTGTTGTATTTTTGTGTGATGTGATGGTGTTTTTGTGTTGTGTTTTTGTGTTGTGTTTTTTGTGTGGTGTGACTGTGTTTTTGTGCTGTGTGTTTGTGTGGTATGATGGTGTTTTTGTGTGGTGTTGGGGTTTTGTGTTGTGTTTTTGTGTGGTGTGATGGTGTTTTTGTGTGGTGTTGGTGTGTTGTGTTGTGTTTTTGTGTGGTGTGATGGTGTTTTGTGTTGTGTTTAGTGTGTGTTTTTGTGTGGTGTGGTGTGGGTTTTGTGTCATGTTTTGTATGGTGTGATTGGTGTTTTGTGTTTGCACTTTTGCGTGATGTGATGGTGTTTTGTGTTGTATTTTTTGTGTGATGTGATGGTGTTTTTGTGTTGTGTCTTTGTGTGTGATGGTGTTTTGTGTTGGTGTTTGTGGTTGCATTTTTGTGTGATGTGATGGTGTTTTGTGTTGTGTTTCTGTGTGATTTGATGGTGTTTGTGTTGTGTTTTTGTGTGGTGTGATGGTGTATTGTGTTGTGTTTTTGTGTGGTGTGATCGTGGTTTGTGTTGTGTTTGTGTGTGGTGTGATGGTGTTTTTGTTTGTGTTTTTGTGTGGTGTGATGATGTTTTTGTGTTGTGTTTTTGTGGTGTGATGGCGTTTTGTGCTGTGTTTTGTGTTGCATTTTTGTGTGATGTGATGGTGTTTTGTGTGGTGTGTTCATGTGTTGTGTTTTTGTGTGGTATGATGGTGTTTTGTGTTGTGTTTTTGTGGTGTTATGGTGTTTTGTGTTGTGTGTTTGTGTTGCATTTTTGTGTGATGTGACTGTGTTTTTGTGCTGTGTGTTTGGTGTGGTATGATGGTGTTTTTGTGTGGTGTGGGTGTTTTTGGGTTGTGTTTTTGTGTGGTGTGATGGTGTTTTGTGTTGTGCTTATGTTTTGTGTTTTTGTGTGGTGTGATGGTGTTTTGTGTTGTGTTTATGTGTTGTGCTTTTGTGTGTTATGATGGTGTTTTGTGTTGTGTTTTTGGGTGTGATGGTGTTTTGTGTTGTGTTTTTGTGTTGCATTTTGTGTTGTGATGTGTTTGATGTGGGTTTCTGTGTGTGTGATGGTTTTGTGTTGTTTTTGTGTGGTGTGGTGGTGTTTTGTGGCTGTGATTTTTTGTTGTGATTTTGTGTGGTGTGATGTGTTTTGTGTTGTATTTTGTGTGTTGTGATGGTGTTTTTGTGTTGGTGTTTTGTGTTGTGTGTTTGTGTGGTGTGACTGTGTTTTTGTGCTGTGTGTTTGTGTGGTATGATGGTGTTTTTGTGTGGTGTTGGTGTTTTTGTGTTGTGTTTTTGTGTGGTGTGATAGTGTTTTTGTTGTGTGTATGTGTGTGTGTTTTTGTGTGGTGTGATGGTGTTTTGTGTTGTGTTTATGTGTTGTGTTTTTGTGTGGTGTGGTGGTGGTTTTGTGTCATGTTTTTGTGTGGTGTGATGGTGTTTTGTGTTGCATTTTTGCGTGATGTGATGGTGTTTTGTGTGTGTATTGTTTTGTGATGTGATGGTGTTTTGTGTTGTGTTTTTGTGTTGTGTTTTTTGTGTGTGTGACTGTGTTTTTTGTGCTGTGTTTTGTGTGGTATGATGGTGTTTTGTGTGGTGTTGGTGTTTTGTGTTGTGTTTTTGTGTGGTGTGATGGTGTTTTTTGTGTGGTGTTGGTGTTTTGTGTTGTGGTCTTTGTGTGGTGTGATGGTGTTTTGTGTTGTGTTTATGTGTTTGTGTTTTTGTGTGGTGTGGTGGTGGTTTTGTGTCATGTTTTTTGTGGTGTGATGGTGTTTTGTGTTGCATTTTTGCGTGATGTGATGGTGTTTTGTGTTGTATTTTTGTGTTGATGTGATGGTGTTTTTGTGTTGTTTTTGTGTGTGTGTTTTTGTGTGATGTGACTGTGTTTTTGTGCTGTGTGTTTGTGTGGTATGATGGTGTTTTTTGTGTGGTGTTTGGTGTTTTGTGTTGTGTTTTTTGTGTTGTGTGATGGTGTTTTGTGTTGTGTTTTGTGTTGTGGTTTTTGTGTGGTGTGATGGTGTTTTGTGTTGTGTTTTTTTGTTGTGTTTTTGTGTGGTGTGATGGTGTTTTGTGTTGCATTTTGTGAGAATGATGGTGTTTTGTGTTGTGTTTTTGTGTGAGTGATGGTGTTTTTGTGTGGTGTTTTTGTGGTGGTGGTGTTGGTGTTTTGTGTTGTGTTTTGTGTGGTGTGATGGTGTTTTGTGTTGGTTGTGTTTTGTGTGGTGTGATGGTGTTTTGTGTTGCGTTTTTGTGTTGCATTTTGTGTGATGTGATGGTGTTTTGTGTGGTGTTTATGTGTTGTGTTTTTGTGTGGTATGATGGTGGTTTGTGTTGTGTTTTTGTGGTGGTGATGAGTTTTTTGTTTGGTGTTTGTGTTGCATGTTGTGTATGTGACTGTGTTTTGTGCTGTGTGTTTGTGTGGTATGATGGTGTTTTTGTGTGGTGTGTGGTGTTTTGTGTTGTGTTTTTTGTGTGGTGTGAAGTGTTTTGTGTTGTTGTTTATGTGTTTGTGTTTTTGTGTGGTGTGATGGTGTTTTGTGTTGTGTTTGTGTGTTGTGTTTTTTTGTGTGTTATGATGGTGTTTTTTTGTGTTGTGTTTTTGTGGTGTGATGGTGTTTTGTGTTGTGTTTTTGGTTTGCATTTTTGTGTGATGTGATGGTGTTTTTGGTTGTGTTTTTGTGTGGTGTGGTGGTGTTGTGTTTGTGATTGTTGTGTTGTGATTTTGTGTGGTGTGGTGCCTGTTGTGTGTTGGTATTTTGTGTGATGTGATGGTGTTTTTTGAGTTTTGTTTTTGGTGTTGTGTTTTTTGTGTGGTGGTGACTGTGTTTTGTGCTGTGTGTTTGGTGGGGAGGATGGTGTTTGTTGTGTGTGTGTTTGGTGTTTTGTGTTGTGTTTTTGTGTGGTGTGATAGTGTTTTTGTGTTGTGTTTACTGTGTTGTGTTTTTTGGGTGTGTGTGATGTTGTTTTGGTGTTGTGTTTATGTGTTGTGTTTTTGGGGTGTGGTGGTGGTGGTGGTTTTGTGTCAGTTTTTGTTGGTGGATGATGATTTGTGCTGCATTTTTGCGTTATGTGATGGGTGTTTTGTGTGGTATTTTTTGTGTGAATTGATGGTGTTTTTGTGTTGTGTTTTTGTGTGGTGTGATGGTGTTTTGTGTTGTGTTTACGTGTTGTGTTTTGTGTGGTGTGCTGGTGGTTTTGAGTCATTTTTTGTGTGTTGTGATGGTGATTTGTGTTGCATTTTTGCGTGATGTGATGGTGTTTTGTGTTGTATTTTTGTGGTGTGATGGTGTTTTGTGTTGTGTGTTTGTGTTGCATTTTTGTGTGATGTGACTGTGTTTTTGTGCTGTGTGTTTGTGTGGTATGATGGTGTTTTTGTGTGGTGTGGTGTTTTGGTGTTGTGTTTTTGTGTGGTGTGATGGTGTTTTGTGTTGTGTTTTTGTGTTGCATTTTTGTGTGATGTGATGGTGTTTTGTGTCGTGTTTATGTGTTGTGTTTTTGTGTGGTATGATGGTGTTTTGTGTTGTGTTTTTGTGTGGTGTGATGGTTTTTTGTGTTGTGTTTATGTGTTGTGTTTTTGTGTGATGTGATGGTGTTTTTGTGTTGTGTTTCTGTGTGATGTGATGGTGTTTTGTGTTGTGTTTTTGTGTGGTGTGGTGGTGTTTTGTGTTGTGATTTTATGTTGTGATTTTGTGTGGTGTGATGCAGTTTTGTGTTGTATTTTTGTGTGATGTGATGGTGTTTTTGTGTTGTGTTTTTGTGTTGTGTTGTTGTGTGGTGTGACTGTGTTTTTGTGCTGTGTGTTTGTGTGGTATGATGGTGTGTTGGTGTGGTGTTGGTGTTTTGTGTTGTGTTTTTGTGTGGTGTGATAGTGTTTTGTGTTGTGTTTATGTGTTGTGTTTTTGTGTGGTGTGATGGTGTTTTGTGTTGTGTTTATGTGTTGTGTTTTTGTGTGGTGTGGTGGTGGTTTTGAGTCATGTTTTTGTGTGGTGTGATGGTGTTTTGTGTTGCATTTTTGCGTGATGTGATGGTGTTTTGTGTTGTATTTTTGTGTGATGTGATGGTGTTTTTGTGTTGTGTTTTTGTGTTGTGTTTTTGTGTGGTGTGACTGTCTTTTTGTGCTGTGTGTTTGTGTGGTATGATGGTGTTTTTGTGTGGTGTTGAGTGTTTGTGTTGTGTTTTTGTGTGGTGTGATGGTGTTTTTGTGTGGTGTTGGTGTTTTGTGTTGTGTTTTTTTGTGTGGTGTGATGGTGTTTTGTGTTGTGTTTATGTGTTGTGTTTTTTTTGTGGTGTGGTGGTGGTTTTGTGTCATGTTTTTGTGTGGTGTGATGGTGTTTTGTGTTGCACTTTTGCGTGATGTGATGGGTTTTGTGTTGTATTTTTGTGTGATGTGATGGTGTTTTTGTGTTGTGTTTTTGTGGTGTGATGGTGTTTTGTGTTGTGTGTTTGTGTTGCATTTTTGTGTGATGTGACTGTGTTTTGTGCTGTGTGTTTGTGTGGTATGAGGTGTTTTTGTGTGGTGTTGGTGTTTTGTGTTGTGTTTTTGTGTGGTGTGATGGTGTTTTGTGTTGTGTTTTTGTGTGTTATGATGGTGTTTTGTGTTGTGTTTTTGTGGTGTGATGGTGTTTTGTGTTGTGTTTTTGTGTTGCATTTTTGAGTGATGTGATGGTGTTTTGTGTTGTGTTTCTGTGTGATGTGATGGTGTTTTGTGTTGTGTTTTTGTGTGGTGTGGTGGTGTTTTGTGTTGTGATTTTGTGTTGTGATTTTGTGTGGTGTGATGCTGTTTTGTGTTGTATTTTTGTGTGATGTGATGGTGTTTTTGTGTTGTGTTTTTGTGTTGTGTTTTTGTGTGGTGTGACTGTGTTTTTTGTGCTGTGTATTTGTGTGGTATGATGGTGTTTTTTGTGTGGTGTTGGTGTTTGTGTTGTGTTTTTGTGTGGTGTGATAGTGTTTTGTGTTGTGTTTATGTGTTGTGTTTTTGTGTGGTGTGATGGGTGTTTTGTGTTGTGTTTATGTGTTGTTTTTTGTGTGGTGTGGTGGTGGTTTTGAGTCATGTTTTTGTGTGGTGTGATGGTGTTTTGTGTTGCATATTGTGTGATGTGATGTGTTTGTGTTGTATTGTTGTATGATGTGATGGTGTTTTTGTGTTGTGTTTTTGTGTTGTGTTTTTGTGTGGTGTGACTGTGTTTTTGTGCTGTGTTTGTGTGGTATGATGGTGTTTTGTGTGGTGTTGGTGTTTTGTGTTGTGTTTTTGTGTGGTGTGATGGTGTTTTTGTGTGGTGTTGGTGTTTGTGTTGTGTCTTTGTGTGGTGTGATGGTGTTTTGTGTTGTGTTTATGTGTTGTGTTTTTGTGTGGTGTGGTGGTGGTTTTGTGTCATGTTTTGTGTGGTGTGGATGGTGTTTTGTGTTGCATTTTTGCGTGATGTGATGGTGTTTTGTGTTGTATTGTTGTGTGATGTGATGGTGTTTTTGTGTTGTGTTTTTGTGTAGTGTTTTTGTGTGATGTGACTGTGTTTTTGTGCTGTGTGTTTGTGTGGTATGATGGTGTTTTTGTGTGGTGTTGGTGTTTTGTGTTGTGTTTTTGTGTGGTGTGATGGTGTTTTGTGTTGTGTTTATGTGTTGTGTTTTTGTGTGGTGTGGATGGTGTTTTGTGTTGTGTTTATGTGTTGTGTTTTTGTGTGGTGTGATCGTGTTTTGTGTTGCATTTTTGTGAGAATGAGATGGTGTTTTGTGTTGTGTTCCTGTGTGATGTGATCGTGTTTTGTGTTGTGTTTTTGTGTGGTGTGATGGTGTATTGTGTTGTGTTTTTGTGTGGTGTGATGGTGTTTTGTGTTGTGTTTTTGTGTGGTGTGATGGTGTTTTGTGTTGTGTTTTTGTGTGGTGTGATGATGTTTTGTGTTGTGTTTTTGTGGTGTGATGGTGTTTTGTGTTGCGTTTTTGTGCAGCATTTTTGTGTGATGTGATGGTGTTTTGTGTGGTGTTTATGTGTTGTGTTTTTGTGTGGTATGATGGTGTTTTGTGTTGTGTTTTTGTGGTGTGATGGTGTTTTGTGTTGTGTGTTTGTGTTGCATTTGGTGTGATGTGACTGTGTTTTTGTGCTGTGTGTTTGTGTGGTATGATGGTGTTTTTGTGTGGTGTTGGTGTTTTGTGTTGTGTTTTTGTGTGGTGTGATGCTGTTTTGTGTTGTGTTTATGTGTTGTGTTTTTGTGTGGTTGTGATGGTGTTTTGTGTTGTGTTTATGTGTTGTGTTTTTGTGTGTTATGATGGTGTTTTTGTGTTGTGTTTTGTGGTGTGATGGTGTTTTGTGTTGTGTTTTTGTGTTGCATTTTTTGTGTGTTGTGATGGTGTTTTGTGTTGTGTTTTTGTGTGGTGTGGTGGTGTTTTGTGTTGTGATGTTGTGTTGTGATTTTGTGTGGTGTGATGCTGTTTTGTGTTGTTTTTTGTGTGATGTGATGGTGTTTTTTGAGTTTTGTTTTTGTGTTGTGTTTTTGTGTGGTGTGACTGTGTTTTTGTGCTGTGTGTATTGTGTGGTATGATGGTGTTTTTGTGTGGTGTTGGTGTTTTGTGTTGTGTTTTTGTGTGGTGTGATAGTGTTTTGTGTTGTGTTTATGTGTTGTGTTTTTGTGTGGTGTGATGGTGTTTGTGTTGTGTTTATGTGTTGTGTTTTTGTGTGGTGTGGTGGTGGTTTTGTGTCATGTTTTTGTGTGGTGTGATGATGATTTGTGCTGCATTTTTGCGTTATGTGATGGTGTTTTGTGTTGTATTTTTGTGTGATTTGATGGTGTTTTTGTGTTGTGTTTTTGTGTGGTGTGATGGTGTTTTGTGTTGTGTTTACGTGTTGTGTTTTTGTGTGGTGTGGTGGTGGTTTTTGAGTCATGTTTTTGTGTGGTGTGATGGTGATTTGTGTTGCATTTTTGCGTGATGTGTGGTGTTTTGTGTTGTATTTTTGTGGTGTGATGGTGTTTTGTGTTGTGTGTTTTGTGTTGCATTTTTGTGTGATGTGACTGTGTTTTTTGTGCTGTGTGTTTGTGTGGTATGATGGTGTTTTTGTGTGGTGTTGGTGTTTTGTGTTGAGTTTTTGTGTGTGGTGTGATGGTGTTTGTGTTGTGCTTATGTGTTGTGTTTTTGTGTGGTGGTGTGATGGTGTTTGTGTTGTGTTTATGTGTTGTGTTTTTTGTGTGGTATGATGGTGTTTTGTGTTGTGTTTTTGTGGTGTGATGGTTTTTTGTGTTGTGTTTTTGTGTTGCATTTTTGTGTGATTGTGATGGTGTTTTATGCTGTGTTCTGTGTGATGTGATGGTGTTTGTGTTGTGTTTTTGTTGTGGTGTGGTGGTGTTTTGTGTTGTGATTTTATGTTGTGATTTTGTGTGGTGTGATGCAGTTTTGTGTTGTATTTTTGTGTGATGTGATGGTGTTTTTGTGTTGTGTTTTTGTGTTGTGTTGTTGTGTGGTGTGACTGTGTTTTTTGTGCTGTGGTGTTTGTGTGGTATGATGGTGTGTTTGTGTGGTGTTGGTGTTTTGTGTTGTGTTTTTGTGTGGTGTGATAGTGTTTTGTGTTGTGTTTATGTGTTGTGTTTTTGTGTGTGTGATGGTGTTTTGTGTTGTGTTTATGTGTTGTGCTTTTGTGTGGTGTGGTGGTGGTTTTGAGTCATGTTTTTGTGTGGGTGTGTATGGTGTTTTGTGTTGCATTTTTGCGTGATGTGATGGTGTTTTGTGTTGTATTTTTGTGTGATGTGATGGTGTTTTTGTGTTGTGTTTTTGTGTTGTGTTTTTGTGTGGTGTGACTGTGTTTTTTGTGTTGTGTTTTTGTGTGGTGTGATGGTGTTTTGTGTTGTGCTTATGTGTTGTGTTTTTGTGTGGTGTGATGGTGTTTTGTGTGGTGTTGGTGTTTTGTGTTGTGTTTTTGTGTGGTGTGATGGTGTTTTGTGTTGTGTTTATGTGTTGTGTTTTTGTGTGGTGTGGTGGTGGTTTTGTGTCATGTTTTTGTGTGGTGTGATGGTGTTTTGTGTTGCACTTTTGCGTGATGTGATGGTGTTTTGTGTTGTATTTTTGTGTGATGTGATGGTGTTTTTGTGTTGTGTCTTTGTGGTGTGATGGTGTTTTTGTGTTGTGTGTTTGTGTTGCATTTTGTGTGATGTGATGGTGTTTTGTGTTGTGTTTCTGTGTGATTTGATGGTGTTTTGTGTTGTGTTTTTGTGTGGTGTGATGGTGTATTGTGTTGTGTTTTTGTGTGGTGTGATCGTGGTTTGTGTTGTGTTTTTGTGTGGTGTGATGGTGTTTTGTGTTGTGTTTTTGTGTGGTGTGATGATGTTTTGTGTTGTGTTTTTGTGGTGTGATGGCGTTTTGTGCTGTGATTTTGTGTTGCATTTTTGTGTGATGTGATGGTGTTTTGTGTGGTGTTCATGTGTTGTGTTTTTGTGTGGTATGATGGTGTTTTGTGTTGTGTTTTTGTGGTGTTATGGTGTTTTGTGTTGTGTGTTTGTGTTGCATTTTGTGGTGATGTGACTGTGTTTTTGTGCTGTGTGTTTGTGTGGTATGATGGTGTTTTTGTGTGGTGTGGGTGTTTTGTGTTGTGTTTTTGTGTGGTGTGATGGTGTTTTGTGTTGTGCTTATGGTATTGTGTTTTTGTTGTGGTGTGATGGTGTTTTGTGTTGTGTTTATGTGTTGTGCTTTTGTGTGTTATGATGGTGTTTTGTGTTGTGTTTTGGGGTGTGATGGTGTTTTGTGTTGTGTTTTTGTGTTGCATTTTTTGTGTGATGTGATGGTGTTTTATGTTGTGTTTCTGTGTGATGTGATGGTGTTTTGTGTTGTGTTTTTGTGTGGTGTGGTGGTGTTTTGTGCTGTGATTTTATGTTGTGATTTTGTGTGGTGTGATGCAGTTTTGTGTTGTATTTTTGTGTGATGTGATGGTGTTTTTGTGTTGTGTTTTTGTGTTGTGTTTTTGTGTGGTGTGACTGTGTTTTTGTGCTGTGTGTTTGAGTGGTATGATGGTGTTTTTGTGTGGTGTTGGTGTTTTGTGTTGTGTTTTTGTGTGGTGTGATAGTGTTTTGTGTTGTGTTTATGTGTTGTGTTTTTGTGTGGTGTGATGGTGTTTTGTGTTGTGTTTATGTGTTGTATTTTTGTGTGGTGTGGTGGTGGTTTTGAGTCATGTTTTTGTGTGGTGTGATGGTGTTTTGTGTTGCATCTTTGCGTGATGTGATGGTGTTTTGTGTTGTATTGTTGTATGATGTGATGGTGTTTTTGTGTTGTGTTTTTGTGTTGTGTTTTTGTGTGGTGTGACTGTGTTTTTGTGCTGTGTTTGTGTGGTATGATGGTGTTTTTGTGTGGTGTTGGTGTTTTGTGTTGTGTTTTTGTGTGGTGTGATGGTGTTTTTGTGTGGTGTTGGTGTTTTGTGTTGTGTCTTTGTTGTGTGGTGTGATGGTGTTTTGTGTTGTGTTTATGTGTTGTGGTTTTTGTGTGGTGTGGTGGTGGTTTTGTGTCATGTTTTTGTGTGGTGTGATGGTGTTTTGTGTTGCATTTTTGCGTGATGTGATGGTGTTTTGTGTTGTATTGTTGTGTGATGTGATGGTGTTTTTGTGTTGTGTTTTTGTGTAGTGTTTTTGTGTGATGTGACTGTGTTTTTGTGCTGTGTGTTTGTGTGGTATGATGGTGTTTTTGTGGGGTGTGGTGTTTTGTGTTGTGTTTTTGTGTGGGTGTGATGGTGTTTTGTGTTGTGTTATGTGTTGTGTTTTTGTGTGGTGTGATGGTGTTTTGTGTTGTGTTTATGTGTTGTGTTTTTGTGTGGTGTGATCGTGTGTTTGTGTTGCATTTTTGTGAGAATGAGATGGTTTGTTTGTGTTGCTGTTCCTGTGTGATGTGATCGTGTTTTGTGTTGTGTTTTTGTGTGGTGTGATGGTGTATTGTGTTGTGTTTTTGTGTGGTGTGTGATGGTGTTTTGTGTTGTGTTTTTTGTGGTGTGATGGTGTTTTGTGTTGCGTTTTTGTGCAGCATTTTTGTGTGATGTGATGGTGTTTTGTGTGGTGTTATGTGTTGTGTTTTTTGTGTGGTATGATGGTGTTTTTGTGTTGTGTTTTTGTGGTGTGATGGTGTTTTGTGTTGTTGTGTTGCTGTGCATTTTTGTGTGATGTGACTGTGTTTTGTTGCTGTGTGTTTGTGTGGTATGATAGGTGTTTTAGTGTGGTGTTGGTGTTTTGTGTTGTGTTTTTGTGTGGTTGTGATTGCTGTTTTGTGTTGTGTTTATGTGTTGTGTTTTTTGTGTGGTGTTGATGGTGTTTTGTGTTGTGTTTATGTGTTGTGTTTTTGTGTGGTGTGATGGTGTTTTGTGTTGTGTTTTTGTGGTGTGATGGTGTTTTGTGTTGTGTTTTTGTGTTGCATTTTTGTGTGATGTGATGGTGTTTTGTGTTGTGTTTTTGTGTGGTGTGGTGGTGTTTTGTGTTGTGATGTTGTGTTGTGATTTTGTGTGGTGTGATGCTGTTTTGTGTTGTATTTTTGTGTGATGTGATGGTGTTTTTGAGTTTTGTTTTTGTTGTGTTTTTGTGTGGTGTGACTGTGTTTTTGTGCTGTGTTTGTGTGGTTATGATGGTGTTTTTGTGTGGTGTTGGTGTTTTGTGTTGTGTTTTTGTGTGGTGTGATGGTGTTTTGTGTTGTGTTTATGTGTTGTGTTTTTGTGTGGTGTGATGGTGTTTTGTGTTGTGTTTATGTGTTGTGTTTTTGTGTGGTGTGGTGGTGGTTTTGTGTCATGTTTTTGTGTGGTGTGATGATGATTTGTGCTGCATTTTTGCGTTATGTGATGGTGTTTTGTGTTGTATTTTTGTGTGATTTGATGGTGTTTTTGTGTTGTGTTTTTGTGTGGTGTGATGGTGTTTTGTGTTGTGTTTTGTGTTGTGTTTTTGTTGTGGTGTGTTGGGGTTTGTGTTTTGAGTCATGTTTTTGTGTGGTGTGATGGTGATTTGTGTTGCATTTTGCGTGATGTGATGGTGTTTTGTGTTGTATTTTTGTGGTGTGATGGTGTTTTGTGTTGTGTGTTTGTGTTGCATTTTTGTGTGATGTGACTGTGTTTTTGTGCTGTGTGTTTGTGTGGTATGATGGTGTTTTTGTTGTGGTGTTGGTGTTTTGTGTTGTGTTTTTGTGTGGTGTGATGGTGTTTTGTGTTGTGCTTATGTGTTGTGTGTTTGTGTGGTGTGATGGTGTTTTGTGTTGTGTTTATGTGTTGTGTTTTTGTGTGGTATGATGGTGTTTTGTGTTGCTGTTTTTGTGGTGAGATGGTTTTTTGTGTTGTGTTTTCTGTGTTGCATTTTGTGTGATGTGTTGGTGTTGTATGCTGTGTTTCTGTGTTGATGTGATGGTGTATTGTGTTGTGTTTTTGTGTGGTGTGGTGGTGTTTTGTGTTTGATTTTATGTTGTGATTTTGTGTGGTGTGATGTGTTTTGTGTTGTATTTTTGTGTGATGTGATGGATGTTTTTGTGTTGTGTTTTTGTGTTGCTGTTGTTGTGTGGTGTGACTGTGTTTTTGTGCAGTGATGTTTGTGTGGTATGATGGTGTGTTTGTGTGGTGTTGGTGTTTTGTGTTTGTGTTTTTTGTGTGGTGTGATAGTGATTTTGTGTTGTGTTTATGTGTTGTGTTTTTGTGTGGTGTGATGGTGTTTGTGTTGTGTTTATGTGTTTGTGCTTTTGTGTGGTGTGGTGGTGGTTTGAGTCATGTTTTTTGTGTGGTGTGATGGTGTTTGTGTTGCATTTTTTGCGTGATGTGATGGTGTTTTTGTGTTGTATTTTTTGTGTGATGTGATGGTGTTTTTGTGTTGTTTTTTTGTGTTGAGTTTTTGTGTGGTGTAACTGTGTTTTTGTGCTGTGTGTTTGTGTGGTTATGATGGTGTTTTTGTGTGGTGTTGGTGTTTTGTGTTGTGTTTTTGTGTGGTGTGATGGTGTTTTTGTGTGGTGTTGGTGTTTTGTGTTGTGTTTTTGTGTGGTGTGATGGTGTTTTGTGTTGTGTTTATGTGTTGTGTTTTTGTTGTGGTGTGGTGGTGGTTTTGTGTCATGTTTTTGTATAGGTGTGATGGTGTTTTGTGTTGCACTTTTGCGTGATGTGATGGTGTTTTGTGTTGTATTTCTTGTGTGATGTGATGGTGTTTTTGTGTTGTGTTTTTGTGGTGTGATGGTGTTTTGTGTTGTGTGTTTGTGTTGCATTTTTGTGTGATGTGATGGTGTTTTGTGTTGTGTTTCTGTGTGATGTGATGGTGTTTTGTGTTGTGTTTTTGTGTGGGTGGTGTGAATGGTGTATTGTGTTGTGTTTTTGTGTGGTGTGATCGTGGTTTGTGTTGTGTTTTTGTGTGGTGTGATGGTGTTTTGTGTTGTGTTTTTGTGTGGTGTGATGATGTTTTGTGTTGTGTTTTAGTGGTTGTGATGGCGTTTTGTGCTGTGATTTTGTGTTGCATTTTTTGTGTATGTGATGGTGTTTTGTGTGGTGTTCATGTGTTGTGTTTTTGTGTGGTATGATGGTGTTTTGTGTTGTGTTTTTGTGGTGTGATGGTGTTTTGTGTTGTGTGTTTGTGTTGCATTTTTGTGTGATGTGACTGTGTTTTTGTGCTGTGTGTTTGTGTGGTATGATGGTGTTTTGTGTTGTGTTTTTGTGGTGTGATGGTGTTTTGTGTTGTGCTTATGTGTTGTGTTTTTGTGTGGTGTGATGGTGTTTTGTGTTGTGTTTATGTGTTGTGTTTTTGTGTGTTATGATGGTGTTTTGTGTTGTGTTTTTGGGGTGTGATGGTGTTTTGTGTTGTGTTTTTGTGTTGCATTTTTGTGTGATGTGATGGTGTTTTATGTTGTTTTTCTGTGTGATGTGATGGTGTTTTGTGTTGTGATTTTGTGTGGTGTGATGCAGTTTTGTGCTGTGATTTTATGTGTGATTTTGTGTGGTGATGATGCAGTTTTGTGTTGTATTTTTGTGTGATGTGATGGTGTTTTTGTGTTGTGTTTTTGTGTTGTGTTTTTGTGTGGTGTGACTGTGTTTTTGTGCTGTGTGTTTGTGTGTATGATGGTGGTTTTTGTGTGGTGTTGGTGTTTTGTGTTGTGTTTTTGTGTGGTGTGATAGTGTTTTGTGTTGTGTTTATGTGTTGTGTTTTTTGTGTGGTATGTGATGGTGTTCTGTGTTGTGTTTATGTGTTGTGTTTTTGTGTGGTGTGGTGGTGGTTTTGAGTCATGTTTTTGCGTGGTGTGATGGTGTTTTGTGTTGCATTTTTGCGTGATGTGATGGTGTTTTGTGTTGTATTTTTGTGTGATGTGATGGTGTTTTTGTGTTGTGTTTTTTGTGTTGTGTTTTTGTGTGGTGTGACTGTCTTTTTGTGCCGTGTGTTTGTGTGGTATGATGGTGTTTTGTGTGTGGTGTGACAGTGTTTTGTGTTGTGTTTTTGTGTGGTGTGATAGTGTTTTTGTGTGGTGTTGGTGTTTTGTGTTGTGTTTTTGTGTGGTGTGATGGTGTTGTTTTGTGTTGTGTTTATGTGTTGTGTTTTTGTGTGGTGTGGTGGTGGTTTTGTGTCATGTGTTTTGTGTTGTGTGTGTGTGATGGTGTTTTGTGTTGCATTTTTGTGTGATGTGATGGTTTGTTTGTGTTTGTGTGTTGTGTATTTTTGTTTGATGTGATGGTGTTTTTGTGTTGTGTTTTTGTGTGTGATGGTGTTTGTGGTGTTGTGTTTGTGTTGCATTTTTGTGTGATGTGACTGTGTTTTTGTGCTGTGTGTTTGTGTGGTATGATGGTGTTTTTTGTGTGTGTTGGTGTTTTGTGTTGTGTTTTTGTGTGGTGTGATGGTGTTTTGTGTGGTGTTTGTGTTTTGTGTTGTGTTTTTGTGTATTATGATGGTGTTTTGTGTTGTGTTTTTGTGGTGTGATGGTGTTTTGTTTTGTGTTGTGTTTTGTGTGTTTTGCATTTTTGTGTGATGTGATGGTGTTTTGTGTTGTGTTTCTGTGTGATGTGTGATGGTGTTTTGTGTTGTGTTTTTGTGTGGTGTGGTGGGTGTTTTGTGTTGTGATTTGTGTTGTGATTTTGTGTGGTGTGATGCTGTTTTGTGTTGTATTTTTGTTGATGTGATGGTGTTTTTGGTGTTGTGTTTTTGTGTTGTGTTTTTGTGTGGTGTGACTGGTGTTTTTGTGCTGTGTATTTGTGTGGTATGATGGTGTTTTTGTGTGGTGTGGTGTTTTGTGTTGTGTTTTTGTGTGGTGTGATAGTGTTTTGTGTTGTGCTTTATGTGTTGTGTTTTTGTGTGGTGTGATGGTGTTTTGTGTTGTGTTTATGTGTTTGTTTTTGTGTGGTGTGGTGGTGGTTTTGTGTCATGTTTTTGTGTGGTGTGATGGTGTTTTGTGTTGCATTTTTGCGTGTGTGATGGTGTTTTGTGTTGTATTTTTGTGTGATGTGATGGTGTTTTTGTGTTGTGTTTTTGTGTTGTTTTGTGTGGTGTGACTGTGTTTTTGTGCTGTGTTTGTGTGGTTTGATGGTGTTTTTGTGTGTGTTGGTGTTTTGTGTTGTGTTTTTGTGTGGTGTGATGGTGTTTTTGTTGTGGTGTTGGTGTTTTGTGTTGTGTTTTTGTGTGGTGTGATGGTGTTTTGTGTTGTGTTTTGTGTTGTGTTTTTGTGTGGTGTGGTGGTGGTTTTGTGTCATGTTTTTGTGTGGTGTGATGGTGTTTTGTGTTGCATTTTTGCGTGATGTGTTGGTGTTTGTGTTGTATTGTTGTGTGATGTGATGGTGTTTTGTTGTTGTGTTTTTTGTGTTGTGTTTTGTTGTGATGTGACTGTGTTTTTGTGCTGTGTGTTTGTGTGGTTTGATGGTGTTTTTGTTGTGGTGTTGGTGTTTTTGTGTTGTGTTTGTGTGTGGTGTGTTGGTGTTTTGTGTTGTGTTTTTGTGTGGTGTGATGGTGTTTTGTGTTGTGTTTTTGTTTGGTGTGATGGTGTTTTGTGTTGTGTTTTTGTGTGGTGTGATGTGTTTTGTGTTGTGTTTTTGTGGTGTGATTTTGTGGTGTTTTGTGTTGTGTTTTTGTGTTGATGTTTTTGTGTGATGTGATGGTGTTTTGTGTGGTGTTTATGTGTTGTGTTTTTTGTGTGGTGTGTTTATGGTGTTTTGTGTTGTGTTTTTGTGGTGTGATGGTGTTTTGTGTTGTGTGTTTTTTGTGTTGTGTTTTTGTGTGGTGTGATGTGTGTTTTTGTGTTGTTTTTGTGTGGGGTGATGGTGTTTTGTGTTGTGTTTATGTGTTGTGTTTTTGTGTGGTGTGATGGTGTTTTGTGTTGTGTTTATGTGTTGTGTTTTTGTGTGGTGTGATCGTGTTTTGTGTTGCATTTTTGTAGAGAATGAGATGGTGTATTGTGTTGTGTTCCTGTGTGATGTGATCGTGTTTTGTGTTGTGTTTTTGTGTGGTTGATGGGTTGTATTGTGTTGTGTTTTTGTGTGGTGTGATGGTGTTTTGTGTTGTGTTTTTGTGTGGTGTGATGGTGTTTTGTGTTGTGTTTTTGTGCTGGTGTGATGATGTTTTGTGTTGTGTTTTTGTGGTGTGATGGTGTTTTGTGTTGCGTTTTTGTTTGCAGTGTTTTTGTGTGGTGTGATGGTGTTTTGTGTGGTGTTTATGTGTTGTGTTTTTGTGTGGTATGATGGTGTTTTGTGTTGTGTTTTTGTGGTGTGATGGTGTTTTGTGTTGTGTGTTTGTGTTGCATTTTTGTGTGATGTGACTGTGTTTTTGTGCTGTGTGTTTGTGTGGTATGATGGTGTTTTTGTGTGGTGTTGGTGTTTTGTGTTGTGTTTTTGTGTGGTGTGATGGTGTTTTGTGTTGTGTTTATGTGTTGTGTTTTTGTGTGGTGTGATGGTGTTTTGTGTTGTGTTTATGTGTTGTGTTTTTGTGTGTTATGATGGTGTTTTTGTGTTGTGTTTTTGTGGTGTGATGGTGTTTTGTGTTGTGTTTTTGTGTTGCATTTTTGTGTGATGTGATGGTGTTTTGTGTTGTGTTTTTGTGTGGTGTGGTGGTGTTTTGTGTTGTGATGTTGTGTTGTGATTTTGTGTGGTGTGATGCTGGTTTTGTGTTGTATTTTTGTGTGATGTGATGGTGTTTTTGAGTTTTGTTTTTGTGTTGTGTTTTTGTGTGGTGTGACTGTGTTTATGTGCTGTGTTTTGTGTGGTATGATGGTGTTTTTGTGTGGTGTTGGTGTTTTGTGTTGTGTTTTTGTGTGGTGTGATAGTGTTTTGTGTTGTGTTTATGTGTTGTGTTTTGTGTGTGTGATGGTGTTTTGTGTTGTGTTTATGTGTTGTGTTTTTGTGTGGTGTGGTGGTGGTTTTGTGTCATGTTTTTGTGTGGTGTGATGATGAATTGTGCTGCATTTTTGCGTTATGTGTGATGGTGTTTTGTGTGTATTTTTGTGTTGGTTTTGTTGGTGTTTTTGTGTTGTTGTTTTGTGTGTGTGATGGTGTTTGTGTTGTGTTTACGTGTTGTGTTTTTGTGTGGTGTGGTGGTGGTTTTTGAGTCATGTTTTTGTGGTGGTGTGATGGTGATTTGTGTTGCATTTATGCGTGATGTGATGGTGTTTTGTGTTGTATTTTTGTGGTGTGATGGTGTTTTGTGTTGTGTGTTTGTGTTGCATTTTTGTGTGATGTGACTGTGGTTTTTGTGCTGTGTGTTTGTGTGGTATGATGGTGTTTTTGTGTGGGTGTTGGTGTTTTGTGTTGTGTTTTTGTGTGGTGTGATGGTGTTTTGTGTTGTGCTTATGTGTTCGTGTTTTTGTGTGGTGTGATGGTGTTTTGTGTTGTGTTTATGTGTTGTGTTTTTTGTGTGTTATGATGGTGTTTTTTGTTGTGTTTTTGTGGTTGTGATGGTTTTTTGTGTTGTGTTTTTGTGTTGCATTTTTGTGTTGATGTGATGGTGTTTTATGCTGTGTTTCTGTGTGATGTGATGGTGTTTTGTGTTGTGTTTTTGTGTGGGTGGTGGTGTGTTAGTGGTGGTTTATGTTGTGATTTTTGTGGTGGTGTGATGCAGTTTGTTGTTGTATTTTTGTGTGTTGTGATGGTGTTTGTGTTGTGTTTTTTGTGTTGTGTTGTTGTGTGGTGTGACTGTGTTTTTGTGCTGTGTGTTTGTGTGGTATGATGGTGTGTTTGTGTGTGTGTTGGTGTTTTGTGTTGTGTTTTTGTGTGGTGTGATAGTGTTTTGTGTTGTGTTTATGTGTTGTGTTTGTGTGGTTGTGATGGTGTTTTGTGTTGTGTTTATGTGTTGTGCTTTTGTGTGGTGTGGTGGTGGTTTTGAGTCATGTTTTTGTGTGGTGTGATGGGTGTTTTGTGTTGCATTTTTGCGTGATGTGATGGTGTTTTGTGTTGTATTTTTGTGTGATGTGATGGTGTTTTTGTGTTGTGTTTTTGTGTTGTGTTTTTGGTGTGGTGTGACTGTGTTTTTGTGTGTGTGTTTGTGTGGTATGATGGTGTTTTTGTGTGGTGTTGGGTTTTGTGTTGTGTTTTTGTGTGGTGTGATGGTGTTTTTGTGTGGTGTTGGTGTTTTGTGTTGTGTTTTTTGTGTGGTGTGATGGTGTTTTGTGTTGTGTTTATGTGTTGTGTTTTTGTGTGGTGTGTTGGTGGTTTTGTGTCATGTTTTTGTATGGTGTGATGGTGTTTTGTGTTGCACTTTTGCGTGATGTGATGGTGTTTTGTGTTGTATTTTTGTGTGATGTGATGGTGTTTTTGTGTTGTGTCTTTGTGGTGTGATGGTGTTTTGTGTTGTTGGTTTGTGATTGCATTTTTGTGTGATGTGATGGTGTTTTGTGTTGTGTTTCTGTGTGATTTGATGGTGTTTTGTGTTGTGTTTTTGTGTGGTGTGATGGTGTATTGTGTTGTGTTTTTTTGTGTGGTGTGATCGTGGTTTGTGTTGTGTTTTTTTGTGTGGTGTGATGGTGTTTTGTGTTGTGTTTTTGTGTGGATGTGATGATGTTTTGTGTTGTGTTTTTGTGGTGTGATGGCGTTTTGTGCTGTGATTTTGTGTTGCATTTTTTTGTGTGATGTGATGGTGTTTGTGTGGTGTTCATGTGTTGTGTTTTTGTGTGGTATGATGGTGTTTTGTGTTGTGTTTTTGTGGTGGTTATGGTGTTTTGTGTTGTGTGTTTGTGTTGCATTTTTGTTGTGATGTGACTGTGTTTTTGTGCTGTGTGTTTGTGTGTTATGATGGTGTTTTTGTGTGGTGTGGGTGTTTTGTGTTGTGTTTTGTGTGGTGTGATGGTGTTTTTGCTGTTGTGCTTATGTGTTGTGTTTTTGTTGTGGTGTGATGGGGTTTTGCTGTTGTGTTTATGTGTTGTGCTTTTGTGTGTTATGATGGTGTTTTGTGTTGTGTTTTTGGGGTGTGTGGTGTTTTGTGTTGTGTTTTTGTGTTGCATTTTTGTGTGATGTGATGGTGTTTTATGTTGTGTTTCTGTGTGATGTGATGGTGTTTTGTGTTGTGTTTTTGTGTGGTGTGGTGGTTTTGTGCTGTGATTTTTATGTTGTGATTTTGTGTGGTGTGATGCAGTTTTGTGTTGTATTTTTGTGTGATGTGATGGTGTTTTTGTGTTGTGTTTTGTGTTGTGTTTTTGTGTGGTGTGACTGTGTTTTTGTGCTGTGTGTTTGTGTGGTATGATGGTGTTTTTGTGTGGTGTTGGTGTTTTGTGTTGTGTTTTGTGTGGTGTGATAGTGTTTTGTTGTTGTGTTTATGTGTTGTGGTTTTGTGTGGTTGTGATGGTGTTTTTGTGTTGTGTTTATGTGTTGTGTTTTTGTGTGGTGTGGTGGTGGTTTTGAGTCATGTTTTTGCGTGGTGTGATGGTGTTTTGTGTTGCATCTTTGCGTGATGTGATGGTGGTTTTGTGTTGTATTTTTTGTTTGATGTGATGGTGTTTTTGTGTTGTGTTTTTGTGTTGTGTTTTTGTGTGGTGTGACTGTCTTTTTGTGCGTGTGTTTGTGTGGTATGATGGTGTTTTTGTGTGGTGTGACAGTGTTTTGTGTTGTGTTTTTGTGTGGTGTGATAGTGTTTTTTGTGTGGTGTTGGTGTTTTGTGTTGTGTTTTTGTGTGGTGTGATGGTGTTTTGTAGTTGTGTTTATGTGTTGTGTTTTTGTGTGGTGTGGTGGTGGTTTTGTGTCATGTTTTTGTGTGGTGTGATGGTGTTTTGTGTTGCACTCTTTGCGTGATGTGATGGTGTTTTGTGTTGTATTTTTGTGTGATGTGATGGTGTTTTTGTGTTGTGTTTTTGTGGTAGTGATGGTGTTTTGTGTTGTGTGTTTGTGTTGCATTTTTGTGTGATGTGACTGTGTTTTTGTGCTTTGTTTGTATGGTATGTTGGTGTTTTTGTGTGGTGTTGGTGTTTTGTGTTGTGTTTTTGTGTGGTGTGATGGTGTTTTGTGTTGTGTTTTTGTGTGTGTTATGATGGTGTTTTGTGTGTGTTTTTGTGGTGTGATGGTGTTTTGTGTTGGTTTTTGTGTTGCATTTTTTGAGTGATGTGATGGTGTTTTGGTTGTGTTTCTGTGTGATGTGATGGTGTTTTGTGTTGTGTTTTTGTGTGGTGTGGTGGTGTTTTGTGTTGTGATTTTGTGTTGTGATTTTGTGTGGTGTGATGCTGTTTTGTGTTGTATTTTTTGTGTGATGTGATGGTGTTTTTGTGTTGTGTTTTTTGTGTTGTGTTTTTGTGTGGTGTGACTGTGTTTTTGTGCTGTGTATTTGTGTGGTATGATGGTGTTTTTGTGTGGTGTTGGTGTTTTGTGTTGTGTTTTTGTGTGGTGTGATAGAGTTTTGTGTTGTGTTTATGTGTTGTGTTTTTGTGTGGTGTGATGGTTGTTTTGTGTTGTGTTTATGTGTTGTATTTTTGTGTGGTGTGGTGTTGGTTTTGAGTCAGTTTTTGTGTGGTGTGATGGTGTTTTGTGTTGCAATCTTTGCGTGATGTGATGGTGTTTTGTGTTGTATTGTTGTATGATGTGATGGTGTTTTGTGTTGTGTTTTTGTGTTGTGTTTTTTGTGTGGTGTGACTGGTGTTTTTGTGCTGTGTTTGTGTGGTATGATGGTGGTTTTTGTGTGGTGTTGGTGTTTGTGTTGTGTTCTTTGTGTGGTGTGATGGTGTTTTTGTGTGGTGTTGGTGTTTTGTGTTGTGTCTTTGTGTGGTGCTGATGGTTGTTTTGTTTTGTGTGTTATGTGTTGTGTTTTTGTGTGGTGTGGTGGTGGGTTTTGTGTCATGTTTTTGTGTGGTGTGATGGTGTTTTGTGTTGCATTTTTGCGTGATGTGATGGTGTTTTGTGTTGTATTGTTGTGTGATGTGATGGTGTTTTTGTGTTGTGTTTTTGTGTAGTGTTTTTGTGTGATGTGACTGTGTTTTTGTGCTGTGTGTTTGTGTGGTAGATGGTGTTTTTGTGTGGTGTTGGTGTTTTGTGTTGTGTTTTTTGTGTGGTGTGATGGTGTTTTGTGTTGTGTTTATGTGTTGTGTTTTGTGTGGTGTGATGGTGTTTTGTGTTGTGTTTATGTGTTGTGTTTTTGTGTGGTGTGATCGTGTTTTGTGTTGCATTTTTGTGAGAATGAGATGGTGTTTTGTGTTGTGTTCCTGTGTGATGTGATCGTGTTTTGTGTTGTGTTTTTGTGTGGTGTGATGGTGTATTGTGTTTGTGTTTTTGTGTGGTGTGATGGTGTTTTGTAGTTGTGTTTTTGTGTGGTGTGATGGTGTTTTGTGTTGTGTTTTTGTGTGGTGTGATGATGTTTTTTGGTTGTGTTTTTTGTGGTGTGATGGTGTTTTGTGTTGCGTTTTTGTGCAGCATTTTGTGTGATGTGATGGTGTTTTGTGTGGTGTTTATGTGTTGTGTTTTTGTGTGGTATGATGGTGTTTTGTGTTTGTGTTTTTTGTGGTGTGATGGTGTTTTGTGTTGTGTGTTTGTGTTGCATTTTTTGTGTGATGTGACTGTGTTTTTGTGCTGTGTGTTTGTGTGGTATGATGGTGTTTTTGTGTGGTGTTGGTGTTTTGTGTTGTGTCTTTGTGTGGTGTGATGGTGTTTTGTGTTGTGTTTATGTGTTGTGTTTTTGTGTGGTGTGATGGCGTTTTGTGTTGTATTTTTGTGTGTTATGATGGTGTTTTGGTGTTGTGGTTTTTGTGGTGTGATGGTGTTTTGTGTTGTGTTTTTGTGTTGCATTTTTGTGTGATGTGATGGTGTTTTGTGTTGTTGTTTTTTGTGTGGTTTGGTGGTGTTTTGTGTTGTGATGTTGTGTTGTGATTTTGTGTGGTGTGATGCTGTTTTGTGTTGTATTTTTTGTGTGATGTGATGGTGTTTTTGAGTTTTGTTTTTGTGTTGTGTTTTGTGTGGTGTGACTGTGTTATTGTGCTGTGTGTTTGTGTGGTATGATGGTGTTTTTGTGTGGTGTTGGTGTTTTGTGTTGTGTTTTTGTGTGGTGTGATAGTGTTTTGTGTTGTGTTTATGTGTTGTGTTTTTGTGTGGTGTGATGGTGTTTTGTTGTTGTGTTTATGTGTTGTGTTTTTGTGTGTGTGGTGGTGGTTTTGTGTCATGTTTTTGTGTGGTGTGATGATGATTTGTGCTTGCATTTTTGCGTTATGTGATGGTGTTTTGTGTTGTATTTTTGTGTGATTTGATGGTGTTTTTTGTGTTGTGTTTTTGTGTGGTGTGATGGTGTTTTGTGTTGTGTTTACGTGTTGTGTTTTTGTTTGGTGTGTTGGTGGTTTTGAGTCTTGTTTTTGTGTGGTGTGATGGTGATTTGTGTTGTCAGTTTTGCGTGATGTGATGGTGTTTTGTGTTGTATTTTTTGTGGTGTGATGGTTGTTTTGTGTTGTGTGTTTGTGTTGCATTTTTGTGTGATGTGACTGTGTTTTTGGTGCTGTGTGTTTGTGTGGTATGGATGGTGTTTTTGTTGTGGTGTTGGTGTTTTGTGTTGTGTTTTTGTGTGGTGTGATGGTGTTTTGTGTTGTGCTTATGTGTTGTGTTTTTGTGTGTGTGATGGTGTTTTGTGTTGTGTTTATGTGTTGTGTTTTTGTGTGGTATGATGGTGTTTTGTGTTGTGTTTTGTGTGTGATGGTTTTTTGTTGTTGTGTTTTTTGTGTTGCATTTTTGTGTGATGTGATGGTTGTTTTATGCTGTGTTTCTGTGTGATGTGATGGTGTTTTGTGTTGTGTTTTGTGTGTGTGTGGTGGTGTTTTGTGTTTTGTGATTTTATGTTGTGATTTTGTGTGGTGTGATGCAGTTTTGTGTTGTATTTTTGTGTGATGTGATGGTGTTTTTGTGTTGTGTTTTTGTGTTGTGTTGTTGTGTGGTGTGACTGTGTTTTTGTGCTGTGTGTTTGTGTGGTATGATGGTGTGTTTGTGTGGTGTTGGTGTTTTGTGTTGTGTTTTTGTGTGGTGTGATAGTGTTTTGTGTTGTGTTTATGTGTTGTGTTTTTGTGTGGTGTGATGGTGTTTTGTGTTGTGTTTATGTGTTGTGTTTTGTGTGGTGTGGTGGTGGTTTGTGTCATGTTTTTGTGTGGTGTGATGGTGTTTTGTGTTGCATTTTTTGCGTGATGTGATGGTGTTTTGTGTTGTATTTTGTGTGATGTGATGGTGTTTTTGTGTTGTGTTTTTGTGTTGTGTTTTTGTGTGGTGTGACTGTGTTTTTGTGCTGTGTGTTTGTGTGGTATGATGGTGTTTTTGTGTGGTGTTGGTGTTTTGTGTTGTGTTTTTGTGTGGTGTGATGGTGTTTTTGTGTGGTGTTGGTGTTTTGTGTTGTGTTTTTGTGTGGTGTGATGGTGTTTTGTGTTGTGTTTATGTGTTGTGTTTTGTGTGGTGTTGTGGTGGTTTTTTGTGTCATGTTTTTGTGTGTGTGGATGGTGTTTTGTGTTGCATTTTTGCGTGATGTGATGGTGTTTTGTGTTGTATTTTTGTGTGTGTGATGGTGTTTTGTGTGTGTTTTGTGGTGTGATGGTGTTTTGGTGTTGTGTGTTTGTGTTGCATTTTTGTGTGATGTGATGGTGTTTTGTGTTGTGTTTGTGTGTGATTTGTGATGGTGTTTTGTGTTGTGTTTTTGTGTGGTGTGATGGTGTATTGTGTTGTGTTTTTTTGTTGTGGTGTGATGGTGGTTTGTGTTGTGTTTTTTTTTTTTGTGTGGGTGATGGTGTTTTGTGTTGTGTTTTTGTGTGGTTGTGATGTGTTTTGTGTTGTGTTTTTGTGGTGTGATGGCGTTTTGTGTGTGTTGTGTGTTGATTTTGTGTGATGTGATGGTGTTTTGTGTGGTGTTTTGTGTTGTGTTTTTGTGTGGTATGATGGTGTTTTGTGTTGTGTTTTTGTGGTGTGATGGTGTTTTGTGTTGTGTGTTTGTGTTGCATTTTTTGTGTGATGTGACTGTGTTTTTGTGCGTGTGTTTGTGTGGTATGATGGTGTTTTTGTGTGTGGTGTTGGTGTTTTGTGTTGTGTTTTTGTGTGGTGTGATGGTGTTTTGTGTTGTGCTTATGTGTTTGTTTTTGTGGTGTTGTGTGATGGTGTTTTGTGTTGTGTTATGTGTTGTGTTTTTGTGTGTTATGATGGTGTTTTGTGTTGTGTTTTGGTGGTGTGATGGTGTTTTGTGTTGTGTTTTTGTGTTGCATTTTTGTGTGTGATGTGATGGTTGTTTTGTGTTGTGTTTCTGTGTGATGTGATGGTGTTTTGTGTTGTGTTTGTGTGGTGTGGTGGTGTTTTGTGTTGTGATTTTGTGTTGTGATTTTTGGTGTTTCTGTGATGCGTTTTTGTGTTGTATTTTTGTGTGATGTGATGGTGTGTTTTTGAGTTGTGTTTTTGTGTTGTGTTTTTGTGTGGTGTGACTGTGTTTTTGTGCTGTGTGTTTGTGTGGTATGATGGTGTTTTTGTGTGGTGTTGGTGTTTGTGTTGTGTTTTTGTGTGGTGTGATAGTGTTTTGTGTTGTGTTTATGTGTTGTGTTTTTGTGTGTGGTGTGATGGGTGTTTTGTGTTTGTGTTTATGTGTTGTGTTTTTGTGTGGTTGTGGTGGTGGTTTTGAGTCATGTTTTTGCGTGGTGTGATGGTGTTTTGTGTTGCATTTTTGCGTGATGTGATGGGTTGTTTGTGTTGTATTTTTTGTGTCTGTGATGGTGTTTTTGTGTTGTGTTTTTGGTTGTGTTTTGGTGTGGTGGACTGTCTTTTTGTGCCGTGTGTTTGGTTGTGTATGATGGTGTTTTTGTGTGGTGTGAGAGTGTTTTGTGTTGTGTTTTTGTGTGGTGTGATAGTGTTTTTGTGTGGTGTGGTGTTTTGTGTGTGTTTTTGTGTGGTGTGATGGTGTTTTGTGTTGTGTTTATGTGTTGTGTTTTTGTGTGGGGTGGTGGTGGTTTTGTGTCATGTTTTTGTGTGGTGTGATGGTGTTTTGTGTTGCATTTTGCGTGATGTGATGGTGTTTTGTGTTGTTTTTTTGTGTTGATGTGATGGTGTTTTTGTGTTGTGTT